>NC_091473.1:250373032-250673032 GCF_036971445.1 Narcine bancroftii
TGGTCCCCTGCACCAATTGTTTGCATTCCAAGAACTTTGTGGGTCTTTAAAACGTAGACACGCAGCACAGTAACAGCCATTTTGACTCGCGTGTTCACGCCACCCAGTTCTACCCCCCCCCCCATTAACCTGCAGCCCCGGTATGTTTCGTACAGTGGGAGGAAGCGGAAGCCCTCAGGGAAAACCCACGCAGATACGGGGAGAACTGACTGCATGGGATTAGGTCCCGATCGCTGGCATTGCGCCAACTCTGCCGCCCCTTAAAAAAAAGCTTTATAAAGCGATCAATCAACTGAAGTACAAGGACGTTTCAAATGGATGAAGATTTCACCAAAAATTACCTCAGTGGTTACTACCCCCGACATCCTGTGCAGGGATCCAACAATATTCCTGAAACAAATAATTGTAGAGTTGCTTGAGGAAGATGGGATGTGAAAAGTAGCCATTGCGTTCATAACATGGTCGTGACCACCATCAAAAATAGTAGCTGGATACTTGTTGGTCTGTGCTCCTTTCCCCTCACCCCCAACCCCCTTTTTATTCAGGCCTCTACCTGTTTTTTGCTCAGGCCTGAAACATTGGATACTCTTTACTTCCTATGGATGGTGTGTGACCTGCTGCTTTTCTCCCGCACATTTGTGTATTGCACAAGATCCCAGCATCTGTTTAACCCCAGACTCAGAATCTAACCCGTTTCTCTTTGTGTGGAGTGAAATACGAAAATCTGCAGATGCTGTGATTGGAGTAAAAACACAAAACTGTTGGAGGAACTCAGCAGGTCTCTCAGCATCCAGAGGTAAAAATAGAAAACTGATGATTTGGGCCTGAATCCTTCTTCTGAATCAGAATTTATTGCCATGAACATGTCACGAAATTCATTGTTTTGTGGCAGCATCACAGGTGCAAAGTTGCTATGAATTATATTTTAAAAAATTAGTGCAAAAGGAAGAGAGAGTGGGGTGGTGTCTGTGGTTCATTGTCTATTCAGAAATCTGATGATGGAGGGGAAGAAGCTGGTTTTATACATTGGGTGTTCGTCTTCTAGCTCCTGTGCCTCCTTCCTCATGGTAGCAGTGAGAAGAGGAAATGGTGTGGGTGGTGAGGATATTTGAGGATAAAGGCTGCTTTCTTGAGTCACCGCCTCTTAAGGATATCCTTAATGCAGTGGAGACTAATCCCTATGATAGCACTGGCTGAGCTCACAACTCTCTGTAATCTTTTCCTGTCCTGTACATTGGCACCTCCACACCAGACAGTGATGCAACCAGTCAGAATGCTCTCCCATGTACACCTGTCGAAGTTTTCGAGAGACTTTGGTGACATACCGAATCTCTTCAAACTCCTCACAAATTACAGCCACTGGCAAGCCTTCTTCATGATGGCACCGACAAGGTGGCTCCAGGATAGATCTTCAGAGATGTTCACACTTAGGAACTTGACATTCTTGACCCTTTCCACTACTGACCCTCAATGAGGACTGGTTTGTTTTCTACTGATTTTCCCCTCCTGAAGTCCACAATCAATTCCTTAGTTTTGCTAACATTGAGTGCAAAGTTGTTGTGACACCATTCAGCCAGATGATCCATGTCTCTTGTCAATGTTTGGACCAGTTTGCCATTCCATTTGTAATGTTGCTGGAGCCTTCGTCAAATTAATTCTGAACCTTCCTCCTCCAAGGAGAACAATTTTCTTCGCCTCTGCACGTAAATGATATCCCCCACCCCCACTCTGATAAATCAATGGCATGACTTATTTGTTTTTCATTCAGTGTTTCCTGTTACAGAGATAGGATCCAATATACAATTTAACAAAACATGCTTTCTCCAGATCTGATATCCCTACAAGCCACTTACATTTAACAATTAATCTTTAACATTGGCACATTCTGCTGCAGGAACTCAATGGGTCAAACAGCTTCAATGGGAAAAAAAGAATGGTTGCCATTTAGTGCAGAAATGATTGACGAGGATGTAATCAGGACTGAGAGCCTGGAGAGGTTGGAATGTTTCTCCCTGGAGTCTACAGTGTGGCCTCATTGATATTGGTAAAATCGTGAGGGGTATGAATAGGTGGAAGCTCAGGAAGAGTTTGGTTGACATGGAGGAACTGGGCCAGTTTCCATCTTGCAAAACAATAACTGGGTGAATGGCTCAGTTTATTCCCTGAGGTAAAATGCAAAGATCTGCAGACACCGTGGTTGAAGGAAAAACAAACTGCTGGAGAAACTTAGCAGATCAAACATTGAACTTTATGTAGCAGATAAAGGTACATAGCCCACGTTTCGGGCTTGATCCCTTCATCAAAGTATGGATAAAATGTAGACAGCCGGCCAAACACAAAGGTGGGGCAGGGGGAGGGGGAGGAGCATGGTCCCAAAGGCAGGAGGTAATGGGTAGATATGGGAAGGAGGGCATAGTAGCAAACAGGGGGAAGGATGGTTCTGTGTATGGAGAGGAAAGGAGGTGGGGGAAATAAGACAATGGAGGGAGAACGGTGAGTAGGTTAGCAAAAACCAGAGAAGTCGATGTAAATGCCATCCAGTTGGAGAGTGCCTAGATGGGAAATCAGGTGTTGTTTCTCCAGTTTACGGGTGATCTTGGTGGGATAGTTC
The DNA here is from genome assembly GCF_036971445.1 of Narcine bancroftii. Classification (NCBI taxonomy): domain Eukaryota; kingdom Metazoa; phylum Chordata; class Chondrichthyes; order Torpediniformes; family Narcinidae; genus Narcine; species Narcine bancroftii. The sequence goes on from NC_091473.1 coordinate 250,375,644, forward strand.
ATGGGACCATGGACGGACCAGAATCAAAATGGTTGGCCACTGGGAGACCCTGTCATTGATGTGGATGGAGTGAAGCTGCTCAGTGAACCGATCTTGGAGTCTACGCCCAGTCTCGCTGGTGCAGAGAGGGCCAGAAAGGGAGCACTGGATGCCACGAATAACTCCCGCAGATTCACAAGTGAAGTGTTGCTTAACTTGGAAGGACATTTTACACCTTATTCCCCAAAACCTTGCCAACAATCTGCTGAGACAATTCCACATGGTCACTGCTGCCACACCGTGGTCACAGAGAGTACTGCTCCACTTGCTCACTGCTGCCCTATCCGTTCTCTGCTGCCACACCGTGGTCTCAGAAAATACTGCACCACCTGCTCACTGCCGCCACAGCCTGGACACAAGCAGTACTGCTCCAGCTGCTCACCGCTGCCATTCTGTGGTCACAGGGAGTACTGCTCCACTTGCTCACTGCTGCCACACCGTGGTCTCAGAAAATACTGCTCCACCTGCTCACTGCCGCCACCGCATGGACACAGGCAGTACTGCTCCAGCTGCTCACTGCTGCCACACCGTGGTCACAAAGAGTACTGACCCACCTGCTCTCTGCTGCCACACTGTGGTCTCAGAAAATACTGCTCCACCTGCTCACTGGCGCCACAGCATGAACACAAGAAGTACTGCTCCAGCTGCTCACCGCTGCCATACTGTGGTGACAGGGAGTACTGCTCCACTTGCTCACTGCTGCCCCAGGCAATGCTGCTCCATCCGCTCACTGCTGCCACACCGTGGTCACAAAGAGTACTGATCCACTTGCTCACTGCTGCCACACCGTGGTCTCAGAAAATACTGCTCCACCTGCTCACTACCGCCACCGCATGGACACAGCCAGTACTGCTCCAGCTGCTCACTGCTGCCACACCGTGGTCACAAAGAGTACTGACCCACCTGCTCTCTGCTGCCACACTGTGGTCTCAGAAAATACTGCTCCACCTGCTCACTGGCGCCACAGCATGGACACAAGCAGTACTGCTCCAGCTGCTCATCGCTGCCATACTGTGGTGACAGGGAGTACTGCTCCACTTGCTCACTGCTGCCCCAGGCAGTGCTGCTCCATCCGCTCACTGCTGCCACACCGTGGTCACAAAGAGTACTGATCCACTTGCTCACTGCTGCCACACCGTGGTCTCAGAAAATACTGCTCCATCTGCTCACTGGCGCCACAGCATGGACACAAGCAGTACTGCTCCAGCTGCTCACCGCTGCCACTTTGTGGTCACAGGGAGTACTGCTCCACTTGCTCACTGCTGCCACACCGTGGTCTCAGAAAATACTGCTCCACCTGCTCACTGCCGCCACAGCATGGACACAAGCAGAACTGCTCCAGCTGCTCACTGCTGCCACATCGTGGTCACAAAGAGTACTGATCCACCTGCTCTCTGCTGCCACACTGTGGTCTCAGAAAATACTACTCTACCTGCTCACTGCCGCCACAGCATGGACACAAGCAGTACTGCTCCAGCTGCTCACTGCTGCCACACCGTGGATACAAAGAGTACTGATCCACCTGCTCACTGCTGCCGTATCGTGGTCACAGGGAGTACTGCTCCACTTGCTCACTGCTGCTCCAGGCAGTGCTGCTCCATCTGCTCACTGGTGCCACACCGTGGTCACAGGGAGTACCACTCCACCCGCTCACTGCTGCCACCTGGAGGTTGCAGTGCATTCCAGGGATACCAGCTCTGTTTCAAGAAGAGAATGAGAGGGTTTATCTGCAACAGAATTTAGAAGATTGAGTCATTACCTAATTAAAGATATACATTTTTAAAAATGTCATTAGATATGGGGATAGTGCCGGAGGACTGGCGCATTGCGCATGTGGTTCCGTTATTTAAAAAGGGTTCAAAGAGGAAGCCTGGCAACTATCGGCCTGTAAGTTTGACGTCTGTGGTAGGTAAATTAATGGAGAAAATTCTTAGAGATAGTACTTATAAACATCTGGATAGACAGGGTCTGATCAGGAGCACTCAACATGGATTTGTGGGAGGAAGGTCATGTTTGACCAATCTGATTGAATTTTTTGAAGAGGTGACTAGGAATGTGGATGAGGGTAGCGCAGTGGATGTTGTCTATATGGACTTCAGTAAGGCCTTCGATAAGGTACCACATGGAAGGTTAGTTAGGAAGGTGCAGTCTTTAGGTATAAATTTTAAGATAGTCAAATGGATTGAACATTGGCTGAAAGGGAGAGGCCAGAGAGTGGTAGTGGATAATTGTCTGTCAGGTTGGAGGCCGGTGACCAGTGGTGTGCCTCAAGGATCTGTATTGGGCCCATTGTTGTTCGTTATATACATTAATGATCTAGATGATGGGGTGGTGAATTGGATTAGTAAATATGCAGACGATACTAAGATAGGTGGAATAGTGGATAGTGAAGAAGGTTTTCAAGGATTGCAGAGGGATTTGGGCTGCTTAGAAAAGTGGGCTGAAAAATGGCAGATGGAATTTAATGCTGATAAGTGTGAGGTGCTTCATTTTGGTAAGAAGAATCAGAACAGGGCATACGTGGTAAATGGGAGAGCATTGAGGAATACAGAAGAGCAGAAAGATTTAGGAGTAACGGTACATCGTTCCCTGAAGGTAGAAACTCACATGAATAGGGTGGTGAAGAAGGCTTTTAGTATGCTGGCCTTTATCAATCATTGCATGGAATATAGGAGTTGGGAGGTGATGTTGAGACTGTATAAGACGTTGGTGCGGCCTAATTTGGAGTTCTGTGTGCAGTTCTGGTCGCCTAATTATAGGAAGGATATAAACAGAGTGGAGAGAGTGCAGAGAAGGTTTACCAGAATGTTACCTGGGTTTAAGCATCTAGAGTATAGGGAGAGATTGGACAGATTAGGTCTTTATTCTTTGGAGCGTAGAAGGTTGAGAGGGGATTTGATAGAAGTATTTAAGATTATGAAAGGGATAGACAGAGTGGATGTGGATAGACTATTTCCGTTAAGAGGAGGAAAGATTAAAACAAGAGGACATGAGTTAAGAATTAAGGGGCAGAGGTTTAGAGGTAACATGAGGGGGAATTTCTTGACTCAGAGAGTGGTAGCCGTGTGGAATGAGCTTCCGGGAGAAATAGTGGCGGCGGAGTCAATTGTATTATTTAAGAAAAGGTTGGACAGGTATATGGATGAGAAGAAGATGGAGGGTTATGGGCATTGTGCAGGGAGGTGGGACTAGAGAGGGGTGTTTGGTTCGGTGCGGACTAGAAGGGCCTAATGGCATGTTTCCGTGCTGTAAATTGTTATGTTAAAAGGCTGAAGAGGAAGAACAGGAAGTCTGCAGATATTGTGATTGCAGTGCAGTAGACTTGAGAAACTCAGCATGTCACGCAACATCAATAGAAGAATAAAGAGTAACGAAATTTTTGGTCCTGGGCTCTTCATCAAGGGATGAGAAGAAAGCAGGCAGTCACCTTTTATTCCAAAATCTTTCTATTTGTGTCTTAAACCCATTGAATGGCAGCCTCAACTGCTTCCAAGGACATTCCACAGATTCACTCTTCTCTTCTGGAAGAAGCAGTTCATTCCCAACTATGTTTTAAATCTACTCCCCCCAAATTCTGAGGCCCGATCCCCTTGTTCTAGCAGTGACGAGTTCACCATTTTTGATGACAAAGGTACAGGGAACAGCAGAGATGCGCTTTGGATGGAAACACTGGGCAACATTTGTTCCTGACCACCTTTGGGTGTTTTTTATGGATTTTCAACAGTGTATCACAAAATAACCTTAATATTTTCCTATCACCTACTGCTTTTTAGATATAAACTTTTTTTGTGATTTTCTGTCTTTTTAAAAATCTACTAGTATATCGCTCACAAAGCGAGCTGTTTTGGTCAGTCCAAGTAGGCCTGGGCATAGATGCAGACAGGATCTAACAATAGCATTTATTGTCTTGTGGAAGATTCATAACAGCAGAAACGTCTCATCAATGTCCAACATTGTAGTGAGTCGACACTTCGGGCTCCAAGTCGCAGCACGAATGCACTTACTTATTTTTTTTAAAAATTTATTTATTCGTTCAAAATACAGATAAGTAACATATAACAATAAACTAAACATGAACGATATATTTTATATATATCTCTCTTCTCTTTGGCTTGGCTTCGCGGACGAAGATTTATGGAGGGGGTAAAAAGTCCACGTCAGCTGCAGGCTCGTTTGTGGCTGACAAGTCCGATGCGGGACAGGCAGACACGATTGCAGCGGTTGCAGGGGAAAATTGGTTGGTTGGGGTTGGGTGTTGGGTTTTTCCTCCTTTGCCTTTTGTCAGTGAGGTAGGCTCTGCGGTCTTCTTCAAAGGAGGTTGCTGCCCGCCAAACTGTGAGGCGCCAAGATGCACGGTTTGAGGCGTTATCAGCCCACTGGCGGTGGTCAATGTGGCAGGCACCATTTTATATATATAAAAGAAAAAAGAAAGAAAAAAAAAGAAAAAGAGAAAAAAAAGGAAACCCCTCCCCCCCTTTCACCCCTTTTCAGCCAACTCTCCTAAGGAGAGCCATAAAGAGGAAAAGAATGAAGCATATATTAAGATCTAGTCAATGTAAATCAAAATGTAAATATTCTGAATATAACAACCATTTATTAATTAAAAAATTATAATTATCACATGAAACATAGGTGATTTTTTCCATTATTAAACAATATTTCATCTCATTATGCCATCTATTAATATCAATCATATTTGTATCTTTCCACGTACTAGCAATACATTTTTTCACTACAGATAAAGCTAAATATACAAAAGCAAGCTGGAACTTATCTAATCCCAAACCTTTCAGAGGTTGCAAACTACCCAATCAAAAATACTGTCGGATCTAAAGGTATTTTAATCTTATACAGGTATTCCAGAGACAATTGTACTTTCTTCCAAAAATATTGTATATATATATATATATATAGATATATATATATATCTACATGACCAAACCGCATGATAAAAAGTTCCAACCGTGTTACCACATCTAAAACAGAAATCTGGTTCATGAAAACCATACTTTTTTAGCTTTTCAGGTGTTAAGTATAATTGATGTAAAAAATTATAATTAATCATTGCATAACGTGCATTTATCAGTCTAGTTACAGTATCATAACAAATATCTGACCAATCATCCTCGGAAAAAATAAAACCAATCTCCGCGGACTGTTTAAACCTCGAACATTAAAAGTAGCAAGCCTCAACTTTGACATATCTACTAATATTATTAAGAACTAATAATATCGATATATAAAAACTCAAATCAACGTAAAAAGGCCCTCCAATAGGAGAAAAAGAAACCACAAATTAAAGACTAAATAAAATGAAAATGAAAAAAAGATAAAGTTAAAAAAAACTTTCAAAAGGTAGTAATCCCTAAACCAAACTTGGGTGTGGATCACCCACCAGTGGCTGATGACTAATAGAACATAGAGCAAATCTCTCCCTTCCCAGCCAAACAAAGAATAACAACAAGACATCATAATGACATAAAAATAAAGTAAGAATAAGAAAGTTCTTCTATTCATCCAAGAGATTACAAACTCGGCGACCCCATTTCACCTTAATACTTTAAACTAAGTTTTTAAAAAGTTTAAACTGGAAAACAAAAAGTTAAAAACAGGTTCTTAAAAGTCTGGCCAGAGAGGTCAAGATTACACGTTGAGACTCTATGCCATCTTGCCACGCCCCCTGACTGCACTTATTAAGAAAGCCTATGAGCTCTACTTCGGATGTAAAATTGGTGACCAGGGCATTTGTTTCGGTCATTGAAGGGGTGTTGTCTGCCGCACCTCCTGTAGGTCTTAGGGGTTTGCACTTTTCTGATTGTGTTCTTTATAGCATCAATCCTTCCTTCTCTTCGCTGTAGGTGGGTTTGCATAGATAAGGATTTCATTTGTGTCTTAGAAGGTTCTGACTGTCTATAGCTTTGGCCATCCTTCCCTATAAGAGACTTTTGTACTTCGGGATGGGCTCTCCCCCATATTAGTTGATCAACTGATCTTTCCTCTATATCCCTAAATCTGCATTTTGCAGCAATAATTTTGAGTCCAGTGAGGAAGTTATCAACAATCTCATTAAGCCTTGAAATTCATAGCATTTAATTCCATGATTAGACCTGGGTTCAAGGTGAGAAGCAAACTTTGCAAATATCTGCTCGGGATCATTTTTCTCCCCCTCTGTAGCTCCCAGCTATTAAATAAGTCAAGGCCTCACTCCCCTGTCCAGAGAAGTAGATAACTGACCTTCTCCTCTACTGTTGCATTTTTAAAATAGCTTTTGAATGATAAATTTCACTTCTACTGAAACTTTTTAAATGATTCAACAATGTCTTCAGCCTCCCCGTCCATCACTGGGTGAACTGCTTAATGTTTTTTCTCTTCTTCCCCATTGTATTTTAGTGACTTACAATCAATTGTATGGCTTTATTCTTGCTATCCCACTGCTGCCACCATGTTACTTGGGAGGCTTCTTAAATAACTTAGAGATTCTACTTACTGATGTCTTCCACCATCTCAGGAAACTGTTCACACACACTCACATATACATATACATATGCCCCACAGTGGTGGACTTCAGATACTACAGTGAGAAGGGTGTATTCTTACGCGGTTACAAAATAGTTCACTTTATCCTGACTATATAACACTCTGTTTATTATACAGTGTTGCATTGTAACAGATTAGGAATAGTCTGTGCATTCAATATTTCTGGTGTCTGTCTTTCAGAATTTGTTTAGATGATCTATTTAGATTGTTAGGCCTCATTTCACAGAGTCCCATGGCAAATTACCAACAGGAGGTGGCACACCATCATTAATAAGCCATACACAAAGGTGCTGGACAAATTCAGCTCGTCACACAGCATCTGTAGAAAGTAAAGTGTAAGCAACATTTTCGGGCCTGAACCCTTCTCTAACTCCACCATTAATAAGGTTCAGATACAGAAGGGGTTTGCCAAGGTGATTTAACTTTAAATTTAACAGGCCCTTCTGGCCCACGTACCCATGCTGTCCAAATACGCCAATTAACCTTCAACCGCTTGGAAGGTAGTAGGAAACTAAAGGAAACCCACACAGACCTGAGGAGAAGAGACAGCGCTAGACTGTTTCATTATCAAGATTGGCCAGACCTGTCAAAGTTCAACTACAATCATCTTTGGTGGCCATTATTACATCGGTGTTTGAAGTAAGGTTGAATAGTGTGACTTATGTAGCAAGGATAAAGGTACGTAACCAATGTTTCGCCTTTCATCAAGGTGAGAGCAAAATGTAGGCAGGTGCCCAAACAAAATGGTGGGGGGGAGGGGCACAGTCCCAAATGTGTAAGTAATAGGTGAATAAGGGAGGGAGGGCACACCAGCAAGTAGGAGGGAGGAGGGACGGCTCTGGGAATGGAGAGGGAAGGGGCTGGAGAGCTGGAGGAAAGATGACAGAGGGATGGGGAAGGAAGGGAGAATGGAGCGTTGGAGAGCAGAAACCGGAGAAGTCGATGATAATGTCATCCATAAACAGTTCCTGTCCTATTCTGTCCTTTCCTATTTTCTTCATTGGCTCTTGCATTCATGTGAAAGGCAATTCATAAAAACATTTGAGTCACTTTTGCAAAGGAAGGAGTTACAGAATAATTAACTTAATGTCAGCAGAATGAAAAATGCCAAAATACTAGTTGAAGGATAATTTAGCTTCCTGACCATGACTTCAGGAATCTGCTGGGGAAAACCCTGAAAAAAGAGCTTGTCTTGTATTTTCAGCGAGGTGCTGCATTTGGGAAGTCCAGAGAGATCTTCCCTCAGCACCAGCAGAGAGTACCCCACTCCCCCACCCACGCCACCCCCGTCACGGAGGGTACTCAAGAACAGCTCAGGAAATCTCTCCACAGGGGTCTGAAGCAAAATCCCAATGAAGACGAATCACAAACTCAGCAGTGTCTGTGGGGGAAGAAGAACTGAAAGAGGAGAGGGACTATAGCCAGCTTGAAGATGAGAAGGGAGGGGTGATGAGTTCTGGCTGTTTTCCCTCCTGCTCCTGATGCAGGATCTTGACCTGAAACTTTGACAACTTCTTTTCCCCCACATTCCCAATTAACACAAGAAGCAAGAGCAGGAGTCGGCCATCCGTCCCGTCAAGCCTGCTCCACCATTCAATATCATCATGGCTGATCTGGCTGTGGCCTCAGCCCCACCTTCTGTCTTTTCCCAATAACCCTACATTTAATGAGGCAGCCTCTACTGCTTCCTTGTGTCAAGAATTCCACAGATTCACTGCTCTCTGGGAGAAGCAGTTCCTCCTCATCTCCATCCTAAATCTACTTCCCCCTGAATCTTCAGTCAATGTCTCCTAGTTCAAGTTCAGTCTCCAAGTGTTTTGCTCCAACTGGCAACTTTTCCCTTTGATTTAATGTTATCCTTAATAATCTCAGATTTGTCCACATTTCAGGTTGTGTTTTAAAGACATTAATTCTTTTGAAAATAATCTATCACTGCTTTAAATGCCAATAATTTCCTGCCCACTGTCATTCCATGACATTCCTGGGAGGACCTTTCCTGGATCCAACACATGAATGTCATTATCAAGGATCTGCACCACCCAGCACATGCTCTGTTCTGCCACAAGATGCACACCACTAGGTTCAGGAACGTTGCTACTCCTTCACCGTCAGACTCCTCAACGACAAACTCAATCAGAGACTCATTTAAGGTTTTTTACTTTGCACATTATTGATTATTGAATATTTATTTTTTGTATTGTCCAGTCAGTTTCTTTACATTTCTCTCTTTTGTATTTGCTGCATATACTCATGTAACAATCGAACTTTGGGGACCAATTCTTCAGGTCAAATTGGGGGTGGTTGACTTTTACACAGGTCATACTTTTGAGCATGGTAAGTACCTGTGCTGTTCAAGGCATTGTGAGCTTGGATGGCTATGGATGCTGTGTCACCTGCTGAGATTCTTCTGCATTGTTAGTGTTCATTTTGATTGGTGCAGTTTAGTTGCCAATCAAAGTCCTGCATAATTGCCCTTGTGCTATGGACATTTAGTTTTCTCATTTATTCCACCTTCTCCAACACTACAACTCTTTGGATGCATTTAAACACTCCCCACCAATGTTATCTGTTCTTTTCCTCTTCCTAGTTCCAACCAAACTGACTCTAATTCTGTATCTCAATTTTCTGAGTCAAATCTCTGTACTTATTAACAATGCAATCTTCTCCTATTCTCAGATAGGTTCATTGAATTGTATGCAACCTGGAAGGGATGGGTTTAAAGAGACTGAATGGTCTCTTTTTATTGTGATGCCATGGAAGAAATTGACTACAGTTCATTGCACTTAGAAATGATCTCAAACTGCAATCCCTCTGGCTTTCGTCAGGCAGACTATTTTGAGCAAGGTTGAATGAACCAATGATCATCAGATCAACTGCCAACTTTGTGCATGTGACACATCCTTGATGGTGGCAAGAAAGGGTGTGAGAACAGTGATAAAACAATAGAGGGCACCCTCTGGTTCATTCAGTGCAGTGGGAAGGAAGTTGAATTGATACAAATCTAGTTTGGTCACACTAGGACATTTCATCCTCCAGTATTTAAGGTGGATTGAGGTTCGTAGAGAGAATATGGAAGGGATTTACCAGAATGGTTCTAGAGAGGAGGAAGGTTAGACTGGAGTGGATCTCCACAAAGGTTGGGAGGAAATTCGATTGAAGTGGGCAAGGTCATCGAAGGTTTAGAGAGAAGGCAACTCTTCCCATTTGCAGGTGATTCAAGGAAACAGATTTAAAATTTTTGGCAAAAGCTTGATTGTACGCTCATTGGTTCTGCTACTAGTTTGTGGAAAATCTTTATTCCACTGAATACTTATAATCTATAAAGGTGTTCAAAGCACAATCAGGAACCAGTGAATTGAAAGGTGCCAACAGCTTCTGATCACTGCAGGGAATGTCTGTCCTTTATCTGACACACAGCCTATCCATGATCTCTATCAGCAACATTTTGAGGGAAGGTTGATCCATTTTAGTCAAGCGCGCCATTATTTATTTTCAAAACGAGTGATGAGGATTCTGTGAAGTGACCACATCCCTCTTCAGTTCTTGGAACCAGCTTCTGTTCATTTGTTTACCAAGGGTCTAAACCACAGTCCAATCAGTTCAGAGAAATTGCACCCCAGTCACATGCAAGAGAGTGCACAGCCATGTCTGGTGTACACATCTGCTTCCTGTGTTTGAGTTTGCACGAGTCCAAGCAGGAGACAAAAGGTCCCAACCTAAAATCTTACCTTGGCCATTTCTACCCACGGATGCCCCTCCAGCTCGACTTTGTTCACTCAGGATTTCAGCATCTGTGGTTTTTGTGTCTCTCTGAGGTGCCAACTCTTGCTGGGAATCTTCCTCCATGAGTAACCATTCTCCTGACTCCTCAAAGCCAACAAATCAGGAGTGTGATGGAGCACTCTCCTCAGTGAGGGCAGCTTTAACAACACTCAAGAGCAGTCCATTTGAGGGGGACCCCATCCACAACCACTCCATCACCCATGCACAGTCACAGCAGTTTGTATCATCTACAAAATGTACCACAGCAACTCACCAAGACACAACAAAAAGCATCTTCCAAGCTCATCACCCACCTCTACAAGCTGGAAGGGATAAAGTTGACCTGCACTGCAATTAAAAAACTAGTAGCAGAACCAATGAGCCATACAACCAACTTTATTGTATTATGTTAACGGGAGTAAGGGGTACAAAGAATGAGTAGATGATGTCACATGTTCCCTGCACTCAAGCCTCACTCAATTCATACAGCATTGTAGTTCATCTTATATAGTTCTTTAGATGGGTGCTACAAGCAGCTTTACATATTTCTTGAAGCAGTTTGTTCTTTATCTTGCAGCTGGTTATTTTTGGTTTTGTTACATCTTGATCTTGTCTTACAGTTTTATCAACTTTAAATATACTAATCTTGCTCAGGTCTAGTCATGCTATGTTTGTCAGGTTGCACCATGATCTTGTGGCTTTGTTTGCAGACATGTCTTGCGACTTGGTATTTGTGTAACCTTGCTCGTATATTTCTTAATCATGGTTCTTTTTCTGCAAGACTAGCAAATCTCCATTAGCTTCTACCTAACAACGGATCTTCCTTCCCTTAATGCATTGTATTCTTTCACAGAAGGTCAGGGTTAAAGTGAGCAAAGGGAATGGGAAAACCTCCTCCTTGGAAGTTATGTCCAAGCCACACACCGATCTGACTTGTAAAGTTTGCAGCACGGTTAGCCTAGGAGTTAGCATAACACTGCTACAGCGCCAGTGATCCGGGTTCGAGACGTAAGGAGTTTGTACCTTCTCCCTCTGTCTGCATGGGTTTCCTCCAGGGGTTCCGGTTTCCTCCCACCCTTCAAATTATATGGGGAATGTAGATCAATTGGGTGTAATAAGATGGCATAGGTTTGTGGCCTGCAAGACGAAATGTAAAAAATATATCTCCATTGCTGGGTCAAAGCCCTGGATGACATTGTGGGTTGACCAACACATGAAGTTCTGCAGCAGCCGAAGAAGGAAGCTCTCCACCACCTTGTCAAGGGCAATTAGGGACAGACAATTAAATGCTGGCTCAGCCTGTGAAGCCCATGTGCCTGAATAAATATTGCAAAGAATCCTGGATTTGGCATTACGTGTTTTCATCAGCTGATCCAATTCTATCCTTCTCCAAACTCACTCTCCTTCTGAACATAATTTACCCATCCTAGTGACATATTACCTTCATATACCAGACAGAAAGAAAACCAATACCTGAGTGTCAACAAACTGCCCATTACTGATCTTCCATAGCAAACTAACAGAAATTTACAACAAAATATCCTTTCAATAAAACAGTTTTATGACCCCTCCCATCCCACTCAAAATAATTGGAACGACTTTTTGATTCCCCGTCGTGAAACCACTATTGTATATATTTGTCATATGTAAATTACACAGCCTTTCCTGGTTGACCCTGCACTCACTGGCTGGCTCATGACTCCTTCCCTTTCTTCCCCATAAAGGCTGTCATGCCACAAGCCTTCCCCCAGTTCGAGTCCAGGTCAGTGTGAGTGGCCAACACAGGGATGCAAATAAAAACCTTCAGTCTCAGCAACTTCAGTCTTTTTGCAATTGATCGTGCATCATTCCCAGAGGCTGTAGGACAATCCCAAATGAATGGTAGCCAAACTTCAAGTCAATTGTCAAATGAAACTAAGTATTTAATTTAGACGTACAGCACAAGTAACAGGATCTTCTGACCCATGAGCCTGTGCTGCACAAGTACCCCAATTAATTTACATGCTTTTTGAAAAATGGGAGGAAACTGGACCCAGATAGATATGAGATGAATACACAAACTCATCACAGTCAGCGCTGAATTCAAACCCAGGATGCCGGCGCTGTAAAATTACCGCACTAACCACTACGTCATCCGTGCAACCCAACATATTGGAAATGCTTTGCAGAATCTATGGAGATAGAATGTTACAGGTTTAATAAGCAGGGGAACTTAGAGCAACAGGATATGAGATCAAAGTTAAAAGGAGGGAGGGAGAGGAGGACTGAAAGAAAGGCCTCAGACATGGGAGAGGATATACGGCTGAAGGAGTGAGAGTGCAGGGCAAATGTGGGTGGTTATGGAATGAGCAGAAAAGAGTGGAACAGTGGGCAGGATGTGCAAATGGAAAAATAGAAGTATTAGCTATAATTGCCAAAAAAAACCAGAAATCTGACCCAAAATATGGGATGTGCTGATTGGATGAATTTGCTGAAAGCTGTCGTGTGCCCATTTGGAAGATATATTGTATAATTTCCAGTTGACATGTTGAACCCCATTGAAACAATTCTTGGTTTTAAATTGTAAGCATCTAAAGATTTTTTTGCTTTCTCTGGCATGAAAATGTAAAACTGTGGCAGCCCCTCATGTAAAATATTAGCTATAGAATATCTAGTTATGGGAATTATGATGAAGAAACCATTACACTTTGCCAGTAAGCTGGGAGAGAAAGAGAGAAAGAGAGTAACCAAGGACATTCCAGACAGGAATCAATTCTCATCTCCTCTACTGAGCCAATATCCTAATGCCTGCCTGATCTCTTTCCACCCTTGTCAACTTCAAGAATCTAAGATGACTATGAAACTAGCCATTTACATGTGTAAATTGGAAACCAAAAATCAGGCAAGCAGAGAACAGATACTGACGTGAACTGAGAGCAACCCTTTCAGACCTCTGTTTTTTTGTAGACCAGAAGGATGTTCTTAATTATAACTGGTACATGAGATTAAATGATCAACCACAAATCATTCGGAAAAGGATTTGCAAAATGTAAAACATAAGCTGTAGCAATACCTTCAAAGAAATGATATCCAATTTGTATGCAGGAAAATGCCTTAAATATTGTACCCTGTGACTGTGTTCTTTGAATGAGACCAAACAGTCTAAGTGAGGGGACCTTGTCTCCCCAACCCTACAGACTGCTCATTCCCACTACCATTACCCATTTAAAGTCTGTTTGAATGGAACTGTGTGGGTTTGGTTGTACTTTCTGTGTCTTGACAGGAGCACAACTTTAACATTGGCGTAGTCGGCAATCTCTCACTGGGAAGATCACCACGTATGCTGTAAGCGGCCACAAAGACACTGGGACATCGGACGGAGCAGCAGTGCACCTTCAGGACCCTTGAGCCTGAACTCCTTCACTGACCCAGGGTAACATTGTGGTCCCTCATACAAGGTTGATCTGGTTCCCTGCCGAGAGAGAAAGGACCAGAGAACAAGACACAGTGCCTGAGGTGAGATGAGTTTTTAAGAGAATTATGTTGATAAAATGAGATAATATGAGTTTATGAAGATATGAGATGTGTTTATGTTGATATGAGATGAGTTTACATTAAAAATGCGGAAGGGTATGTGCTGACACTTGGCTATCGTTTTGGGCAGCTGGTTGCTTCTCAACCAGGTCTATTTAAACTATCTGGATATACAGCATCTCACCATAGTAAATTATGAATACTTGACCATTTGGAATCAGGCTACCTTGGTATCTCGTGCCAAATTATTCCTGCTAAGTGCAAAGGTCAGTTGGCAGATGACTCAGTCAGATTTGGGGCACCTTGCCACGGGAGATATCAACTGCCATCTATTCAGAAAACAGGCTAGAACCCAGGGCAAACAATGTGCCACATCAATCCTAACCATAGTAAATAATACCATATCCTGTCAGCAGTATTAACTAAGAAACTAGGAAATGAAACATGGCCAGCAGGAGGGATGTGAAATACCGATACAATTACCAATGTTGAACAACTACTGTGGCAAAAAGACACCTCTAAGAAATGGAAAAATAGAGAATGGAAGGAGGAGGCTCACAAAAAGTGGGATGAGGAAAGGAATAAGAATTGGAGGATTAATGCAAGTAGAAGAGGCAGAGCAGTTAGCGCTCAAAATGGACAATAAAAAAAGTGGCAGGCAATGCAATGAGAATGCAATTAGCTTGATAAACAACAGCAGAAGAGGGATAAGGGAAATAAACAAAAAAACACTTAATGAAGTAATGAGAAAACAAAATGACATATTAGAAGAAAAGGATGGGGATGATGTAGAGGGTGGGGCAACAGCAGAAACAGTGAAAACTCGTCCAAAAAGACACACATTGAACTTTTCTCCAGCATATCAAGCTAGAAGGTGCTAAGTGGAGGCTTCCAAGTGTCAAAACAGAAGCCCTGTAGAAGGAATTACAATAAATGGGATACTTAAAGACCACAAATTATCATTTTAGATTTAAAAAGACCTGGTAGTTACTAATAAAATATAGTCGTGAATGATTTTTAAAAACGAACGAGAGCAGATCACAACAGGGTTAAAATATATAAAGTTCTGTCCACTTTACTCAAACCCAGACCCCCACCTTTGTGTGTGTGTGTGTGTGTGTGTGTGTGTGTGTGTGTGTGTGTGTGTGTGTGTGTGTGTGTGTGTGTGTGTGAGGGGGAGGCTTGTGCATGTGTGTGAGAGAGGGAGAGTGAGAGAGAGAGAGAGAGAGAGAGAGAGAGGTTGTGTGAAAGCGAGAGTGTGTGTGTGTGTGTGTGTGTGTGTGTGTGTGTGTGTGTGTGCGTGCGTGAGAAAGAGACTTTTGCTGTCCCCTAAATGACTTACTCCTTTGTTGTCCTGCATGTACATACCAACACCATTTTAAGTGCTGTGGCAACAAGCCCAGTTAAATATTCAACTGACACTATCCGGAAGATGAAACATGTTATGTAATTAGCAGTTCTTAAAATACATGGAGAAAGTTTAGACATTAAAAGAAATCATTTATAAGTGCACATTTTTCATACATTATTTCATGTTAGCAGGGAAGCACCATTACTGATCATTCTTTTTCTATTTACATAAGAATCACTTATTGGTTCCAGGTTAACCACTTTTTTCAAATGGACCCCTGGCTAATTACTTAACAATCTGCAAACTTGCTGCTTAAAGTTCAGTCAGGCTAGGCCTTTTATCTCAGGAGATTAACTAAGGAGGTATTTGTCCATGGTCAATAAATAAAGTCAGAATGAAGTCAAATTGAAGATAATTTAAAGTAGACTAAGAAATAAATGATCTCAGATAAAATGAGTAAGAAATTCAATTAAACCATTTTCTCAATAAAACCGTTTTCAGGATAAAGAGTTAAAATATGAAGAAGTTGAGATGAATTGCCAGGCTCACAGTGAAAGAGATGGAAACAGATACAATAGGCTTCTTCAGGTGCATTCTCTGCCAAGAATGGTCCTGTGGAACGGTCGTTCAGGGTGGCAATGTTGAAAGCGCAGCGCTGGCCATCTGAAAGGGACAGCTTCACGGGAGGCACCTCAGAGCGCACTCTAGCTCCTGTCCCTTTGGGCTGTCAGAGCTGGGACAGCCGGGGCGGGCTGTCCCCACACTGATCCTGCTACCCCGCTCTCTCCCCACAGTTTGGGAACTGATATAGGGCTGCGGGGAGACAGCGGGGCAGCGGGATCAGTATATCTACTGATACAGGGCTGTGAGGAAAGAGCGGGGAAGTGTGGGGACAGCCTATGCCGGCTGCCCCTGCCCTGACGTCCCATGCCAGGGGGTAGGGGCAGCTGGGAGGAGGGCTGTCAGGCGCTCTCCAACTGATTGTCATCTCCTTAGCAGCCGCTTTCAGGCGGCTGCTTTCAAGTGCCGGGGGGACCTCAGTGCTCCAGCAATTATCCCTCCCGGAGGAAGGTTACAAAGTGCGCCTCGCATGTGCCTCCTGCACTTTCAAGTGGCCTCCCGACAACCACATATGGGCATAATATGTGGCTTTACATCGGGGGATTTTGGCCACCTGAAAGTGCCTATTGATAACAACATTTAAAAGGCTTCCAGACAGCCAAACCCATATGAAGAGGATGGAGGGATGTTTAAACAACAAATCCGCTTCTGCTGCTGGCCTCAAGGCGGAGGGTCTGCCTGAAAGGGCCTAAAGACGGTTCCCTATGATTTCAAGGGGATGTGACCTAAACAGCAAAAAAAGGACAATAGAAGGATATTTAATGCGATTGGAGGTTGCTCTAATGGGCCATAAACACCAGTATGGAGTAAATAACAACTTTGTGTCTTGAATTCTCTCATTTAAATGATTTTCAGAAGCTGAAAAAAGGTCACCTGCAAATCAATACCCCATATTCTGACTGGCCACCAATGAAGACAACTTAAACTTGGTTCTTTTTTAATTTCAGATCTCACTGCATTTGATGGTTCAAAAGCTTTGTGTGAAATACCTTAGAGGCAAATTATACCCCAAATAAGGACATTAAGAAGTGGTTCACATTGAGCCATACATGACATAACATTTGTTGAGAAATCAGTGCTTCAAAATGTTTACTGCAGGGTACATTTTTACTGCTATCTTTATAACTCAGAATATTCACTTTCAAACCACCCTTGTTTTTGGTAAAAACACTCTAATTTTCTTTAAGATGAGGACTCTTTAATCTCAATCAGTAATTAATCTTGCGTTCCTACAAACTGAAAGGAAACTCAATCAATAATTGGTTAAATTGAAAATGCCTAAATATTTCCATTCCATTGAACTGCAGCAACTCACTAGATACTCAAGTGACCAGGCAGACAGTCAGTTTCTGGACAACTGAGACAGTGAGAAAATGAAAAGCTTCTTTCTTACAGCAGAGGGATTCCTCTGCCACTGAGGCCCAACCTTGGGAATAAAGGGGTCGTGCCCCCACATCCTGATACTCAGTTATAAATTATGCCGGCCGGCCAGACGTGTACAGTCCCTGATATCTTTGTTACTTGCTTACATGAACAATTACACCCACATTGACGAGGAGTGAATGATAAATATTACTGTAAATACCTCACTACAGACATGGTGGCATCCAAAACAATGTGGATAAAGGGACACCACACCAGAACAGATGTTCCTCTTGCCATGAGGCCATTTTTTTTGTGTTTATAACCTGTTGACTGAATTATTGTGAATATATTGCTGTTATAATTGTTAAAATGATACCGCTTTCACAATTCTTTTAAAATTTATCAAGGGAAATAATTCCTTGCTATGGACTACCTGAGGCACTGAGCTCAGATAATGGTCCTCACTTTGTAACTGAGATAAATAAAAAATTGAATAAGGAATTGAGGATCCTGCAATATTTACACTACTCCCATCAAACTCAGACAGCAGGAATAGTGGAATGAATGAATAGAACATTAAAAAATAAAACTGGCAAAATTGACTCAGGAAACAGGGCTAAAATTGGCTAAAAATGCTACCCCCCAGCATTATTTAAAATGTGAGTGATGCCACAGGTTAAGTCGGGGCTATCTGCTGCATGGCTGACTGCCAATTTGACATGGTCCTATTAATAGGGATATGTGGTTCACCCTATGACTCATGTACAGAAGCGACGCTAATACCCTGATTGGCCAGAGGTAACCGGGTTCAAGACAAAGAGAGGTATCTCTAGGGTGGAGCAGGTCTTTATGATTCTGTTCCCCTGAGATGGTAAGAGAAAGGCATCCGAAGGGCTGATTCGTCGATTCAACGCTGGGGTGTTATTGGCTAATGAAATGGCTAAGGGACGCCCAGTAGCTGAGAAGATGGTTTCTCAGCTGTCAGTGGAGATGGTTTCCACCCGTATTGTGAGAATGGACCCAAATTTTATTCCGGCTGGTCGTGGGGAGACCTGTAAAATTATAGGTCAAGGCTGCTGTACATAGAGCTCGGACAACATCACTAAATGGGTGAACCACATGCAAAAAGAGTTGGCATGAAATGCCTGACTGCTATACTTATCCTTTTGCACAAAACTTTGGCACTGGATTAAAAATAAACTTATGATGCTCCCAGCTACCCTTGTAGATTTACTGTTTTAATGCTGTCCAAGTTTTCTCGACAGACCCTTTTTGTTATTATAGCTATGATAAAAAGGAGAGAATGTAGAATATTAGCGACAGAATATCTAGTTATGGGAATTATGATGAAGAAACCATCACACAGACTTTTCCAGTAAGCTGGGAGAGAGAGAGGGAGAGAGAGAGAGAGAGAGAGAGAGAGAGAGAGAGAGAGAGAGAGAGAGAGAGAGAGAGAGCAACCAAGGACATTCCAGACAGGAATCAATTCTCATCTCCTCTACTGAGCCATATCCTAATACCACCTGATAGACCTGACTGACAACTACCTGTTAGACATGATCCAAATGCTGCAATAGGCATCCTGAATGGCAGTTTATGCTTTGAAGTGTTGGCCACCATTGTCATCTTCAAGAATCTAAGTGTGAAACTAACCATTTACACATGTAACTTGGAAACCAAAAATCAGACAGCCAATGAACAGAAACTGACGTGTACTGTGAACAACGCTTCCAGACTTCGGTTGATTTTTTTGTAGACCAGAAGGATGTTCTTAATTATAACTGGTACATGAGATTAAATGATCAACCACAAATCATTCGGAAAAGGATTTGCAAAATGTAAAACATAAGCTGTAGCAATACCTTCAAAGAAATGATATCCAACTTGTATGCAGGAAAATGCCTTAAATATTGTACTCTGTGACTGTGTTCTTTGAATGAAACCAAACAGTCTTAGTGAGGGGACCTTGGTCATTCATGCTAGCATTATTTGAATAAAGTCAGTTTGAATGGTATTGTATGCCATGGTTGTACTTTTTGTATTTTGACAGGAGTGCGACTTTAACACTTGCAGCCCCCTCAGGGGGCCTCACAAAATGAAGGACGAACGTGACGATCCTGCAGGCTTCACGAGGCCCACAGTGCTGCCCTCCAATTGGCCACAACTAAAGGAGCCTAGCTGGCCTATCAAAGAAAAGTGATTGCAAATGCACCAATCAGTGCCGAGCAGGTTTTGACCACGGCCCTCAGCTTGAGAATAAAAGCAATAAAGCTCAGTGTTAATTGCCCTAAAATGGGGTTTGTGTTGTTCTTTCTGGGAACAGTGTGTTCTTTCTCAGCCAACCTGCATACAGCTCTAAGCTCTCCTGTGCTATAAGCAACGCAGAGGCGTAGCTCGTAGCAGCAAGCTATCAAACAAATGTGAATTGGCACCCATTCTTGAATCTAAAGGAACTCCTCGTCCCTAAAGGACCAGGACATTAACAACAATCTCCAACCAGGCTGCAGAGAACATGGACTTTTCCAACTTCCAGTAACCTCCCCCCATCCCAGCTTTGTTTTCCCTGATCCCTCTGACCCCATTCCTCCTTCTCTTTTTCTTTTCCTTCTCTTGCTCCACTCTCCTTCTCATCAACTGCACCTTCCTTCCTTCCTCTGCCTCCCCACCACCTTCCCTCCATTATGGGCAACATGGTGTCCTGGGTAAACTTGTACCTCTCACTTTGTTCGTTTTAGATTGGTCACAGTGTTTGAGCTACCGAAAGAACTTCAGTTTATAAAAATCTTTATTACAAAATCTTAAGCTGATTTCAAACTACAATATGCAAGCCCTTCCCAACTATACTTATCAACGCCTGGACTGGTCCCAGCTGCCGAAGTGAGGCAACGACCGCACACTTGTAGTAGGTTGCCGAGGCGCCGGTAGCAGTTTCTCCGTCTCCCCCGACTGGGACGTTGGTTGGACTCTAGAAGTTCTTCTTCTTGCTGAGAGATGTTGCCACCGGAACCATGGGTTATATTACCCAAAACTGCTTACCCAAGCACCTATTCCCAGCACAAAAAAAGATAACCGAGCAGCCTAGGCTTCTATCAAATACCACAACGTTCTAGCTTATCACTTCGAATACAATGATCTACTTAACTGCGAAGTCTCGCTTGACAGTCTGCGACCAACAAAATCCCGTCAATCTCAAACAGCAACCGGCTAACGAGCAGGAAGATTAAATGTTCTTGGTACACAGATGTCTTTCTGTCAGATAACTGCATCTCTGGGCCCCATGCTGGAATTTAGCTTATGTCCGCTGAGTCTCAAGCAGTTACTGATTCTCAGCCTTGCAGGAGCAAAAAACATGGTTTTTATTATCCATGGTTAGCATGGCACAGCAATTAGGACCTGGCTTTGAATCCAGCGTTGTCTGAAAGGAGTTTATAGGTTCTCCCTGTGTCTGCATGGATTTCCTCTGGGGGCTCCAGTTTCCTCCCACCATTCAAAATATACTGGGGTTTGTAGGTTAATTAAAAAAAAATCAAATTCAAAATTTCAGTCGAAATGAAAAAAAAACCTTGATCTGTTGTCCTTTTCTCGCAATGCATCTTCCTCAGCTCTCTTGCTTCTTCCTCCTATCACTTCCCAGCTTCTTGCTTTCCCATTTCCTCCTCCTCCCACCTATATTCACCAATCGCCTGGAACCCCATGCCCGTCCTCCCCCCCCCACTCCCTTTTATTCAGGCTTCTGCTCTCTTTCTTGACAGAGTTTCAGCCCAAAATTCCAACTGACTGCCTGCAGATGAGGCCTGACACATAAGAGTTCCTACAGCATTTTGTGTATGGGCTCCAGGGAATCGAGACACATTTTCCTTTGGAAAATAAATGGAAAATTCCTTTTGGTTATTTTCACAGAGGTTCAATTTGAAGCTGGCATTTCCTTCTCATGAGAAAAGGAGACAGTAAATGCTTTTTTTGGGCAATAGTGAAGCAGAGTCTTCTGTTACTTGTGTAAAGCCAACAGATGGGGATGCATCATCGCAGCTCCTCGATGAACAGGGATTTGAAAGGCATTAGAGAGGTATTGAAAAAAGGACAGAGGTTAAGGTAAAAGGTTGCAGATTTAAAGGATTTTTTTTACCCTAAAGTTGTTTGATATCTGGAATATTTTTTCAGAGGTGGTGGAGTTGGATACAATTATTTTGTTTAAGTTGCATTAATATTTATGAAGACATTTAATAAATGAGTAAAGTGTAACTATTGTGGCGGTGTGAGCAGTGGGAGAAACATGGCCACCATGTTGAGGGAGTTTAACGACTGTTTCTATTTATATTCAGCGCGACCCTATAAGGGCAGCAGGAGCTCAGTCGCCTGGTGTATTGTTACATCATATTGGCTGCCCAGGGTGGGCGCTGGAAGGGATGCTGGAGTCAGAGAGAAACCTCTGACGACGCCATTTCCCCATGGCTGTCCCGCCACGTGGCAATACAAGCAGGGCCGGTTCGCCATGAGGATATGCGCTGCCACACAACCACCCCCCAGAACCGACTATCTCTCCTGTCGCTTTGGCGGCCAGCCCCAGCACTTGGGCTGTGATAAGTCCACTGTAAAAAGTTCCTCTCCCCCCAATGTCCAGGGTGAAGGTTCCGCCGGACCGGTGCAAGACTTTGTATGGCCCTTCGTACGGTCGCTGTAGCGGTGCACCTTGTGGTCCCCTCCATATGAAAACGAACTGGACCAAGTCGAACTCTTTGGGGAGATGAAACGGCCAGGTGCCGTGGCGTACCAGGGTGGGGGAGCTAGGGAGGCCAGTCGCCTGTGTAGGTCCGCCAGCAGGTTTTTGTCAGTGGCTGTGGTGTCAGGGTCTGGGCCGAAACACTCACCCGGCAGGGAAAGCGGTGCGCCATAGACCATCTCTGCTGCTGAAGCCTGCAGTTCCTCCTTGGGTGCCGTCCTAATCCTGAGGAGGACTCAGGGTAGTTCGTCCGCCCAGTCTGGTCCAGAGAGCCTGGCCATAAGCGATGCCTTCAGGTGCCTGTGGAACCTTGCCACCGACCCATTGGACTATGGGTGGTATGCTGTGGTGTGATGGAGCTTGACCCCCAGGAGCTTCACCATCTGAGTCCAAAGGGCAGACGTGAACTGTGCCCCTCTGTCGCTGGTGATGTGCGCCGGGACTCTGAAATGGGCGATCCATTGGCTGAGCAGAGTCCTGGTGCACATCTCTGCAGAGGCCTCCTTAATTGGGACAGCCTCCGACCACCTAGTGGCTCAATCTACCACCGTGAGGAGCTAACGAGCCTCCTTGGACACTGGCAGGGGCCCGACGACATCAACGTGGATGTGTTGGAATCTGCAAAGTGCTGGATTGAAGTTCTGGATGGAGCTTCGTGTGTCGCTGGACCTTGGAGGTCTGGCACCTGGTACAGTTTCTGGCCAGTTCCGCCACCTCCTTCTTCAGCCCGTGCCACACAAACAGCTCCGCGACCATCTGCACAGTTGTCTTTACTGCCTGCTAGGTGAGTGAGGTCGTGGATCAGACTGAAGACCTTCACCCTCCAGTGCGGCGGGACCACCAGGCGCGGCGTGCCTGTTCAGATGTCACAGAGCAATGAGTCCGGGCTGCTGGGCACCCGGACATCCTTGAGTTTGAGGCCCAAGATGGCGGTCTGCAAGGCCTGCATCTCTGCATTGTTCCTCTGTGCCTGAGCCAGTTGCTCATAATCCAGGCCGGGCACGAGAGAGTTGATGGCTGGACAGGAGAGCGCACTCACCACTACATTGTCCTTGCTGGCCCTGTGTTGGATGTCAGTCGTGAACTCAGACACGTACGAGAGGAGGCACTGCTGTCTGGTGGACCACGGATCCTTGGCCATCACCAGTGCTTGAGTGAGGGGCCTGTGATCCGTGAAGGCTGTGAACAGCCTGCCCTTGAGGAAGTAGCGGAAATGGCAAATGGCCAAATACTGCGCCAGGAGCTCCCGGTCGAAAGCACTTTATTTGAGCTCTGCGGGCAAAGCTGCTTGCTGAAAAAGGCCATTGTCTATCGAGCCACTGTTCCAGAATCCCCCTCACTGCCATAGCTGAGGCGTCCACGGAGAGCGCCGTGTTCACCTCCAGCCGTGGGTGCACCAGCAGCATGATGCTGACCTCCTTTGTCGCGATGAAAGCCCTGTCCACCTCATCTGACCACGATAAAGTCTTTTCTTAGGTGGCCATGAACACAAACAATGGGTGCATGGTGCATGCGGCTCCGGGTTGAAACAATGGTAAAAGTTCACTATCCCCGCAAACTCTTGGAGGCCTTTTAGGATGGAGGGTTTGGGGAATTGTTGAACAGCTGCTACCTTCTCCGGCGCCAGCACGGCCCCAGCCATCGAAATGGTGTACCCCAGACACTGGATGGATTCCTTGCTGAACTGGCATTTGGCCATGTTGACCGTGAGGCTGAAGTCCACCAGCCAGCCAAAGAGTGTGTGGAGGTGGGCTTTGTGTTCGTCACGGTTGTGACTGGCAATGAGAGTATCATCCAGGTAAATGAACACAAAGTCCAGGTCTTTTCCAACCGCGTCAATGAGGTTTTCAACCCATCTATGTTTATTTAGAAACTGGTACAATAAGGACACTTTAAAAACCCTTTGATAAGTACATAAGAAAAATAGAGGGTTATGGGTATGAGGTAGGGAAGAATGAGATTGTTGAGAAGGTTTTCATAGATGGAACAAGATCATGAACTGAAGGGCCTGGAGTGTGCTGGAATGTTCGATGTTCTAAGACACACAGTTCAATAGGCAAGACAGAATGGTGCAGTTCTACAAATGGGATAGGTGCGGATGAACAGTATGGTGGACAAGTGGGATAGGTGCGAATGAGCAGTTTGGTGGACAAGTGGGGTAGGTGCAGATGGGCAGTTTGGTGGCCAAGTGGGAAAGGTGCGGATGAGCAGTTTGGTGGACAAGTGGGATAGGTGCGGATGAGCAGTTTGGTGGACAAGTGGGATAGGAGCGGATGAGCAGTTTGATGGACAAGTGGGATAGGTGCGGGTGAGCAGTTTGGTGGACAAGTGGGATAGGTGCGGATGAGCAGTTTGGTGGACGTGGGATAGGTGCAGATGGGCAGTTTGGTGGCCAAGTGGGAAAGGTGGGGATGAGCAGTTTGGTGGACAAGTGGGATAGGTGCGGATGAGCAGTTTGGTGGACAAGTGGGATAGGTGCGGATGAGCAGTTTGGTGGACAAGTGGGATAGGTGCGGGTGAGCAGTTTGGTGGACAAGTGGGATAGGTGCGGATGAGCAGTTTGGTGGACAAGTGGGATAGGTGCGAATGAGAAGTTTGGTGGACAAGTGGGATAGGTGCGGATGAGCAGTTTGGTGGACAAGTGGGATAGGTGCGGATGAGAAGTTTGGTGGACAAGTGGGATAGGTGCGGATGAGCAGTTTGGTGGCCAAGTGGGATAGGTGCGGATGAGCAGTTTGGTGGACAAGTGGGATAGGTTCGGATGAGCAGGTTGGTGGACAAGTGGGATAGGTGCGGATGAGAAGTTTGGTGGACAAGTGGGATAGGTGCGGATGAGCAGTTTGGTGGACAAGTGGGACAGGTGCGGATGAGCAGTTTGGTGGACAAGTGGGATAGGTGCGGATGAGCAGTTTGGTGGACAAGTGGGATAGGTGCGGATGAGAAGTTTGGGGGACAAGTGGGATAGGTGCGGATGAGCAGTTTGGTGGACAAGTGGGATAGGTGCGGATGAGAAGTTTGGTGGACAAGTGGGATGGGTGCGGATGAGCAGTTTGGTGGACAAGTGGGATAGGTGCGAATGTGAAGTTTGGTGGACAAGTGGGATAGGTGCGGATGAGAAGTTTGGGGGACAAGTGGGATAGGTGCGGATGAGCAGTTTGGTGGACAAGTGGGATAGGTGCGGATGAGAAGTTTGGTGGACAAGTGGGATGGGTGCGGATGAGCAGTTTGGTGGACAAGTGGGATAGGTGCGAATGAGAAGTTTAGTGGACAAGTGGGATAGGTGTAGATGAGCAGTTTGGTGGACAAGTGGGATAGGTGCGGATGAGCAGTTTGGTGGACAAGTGGGATAGGTGCGGATGAGCAGTTTGGTGGACACCTGGGATAGGTGCGGATGAGCAGTTTGGTGGACAAGTGGGAGAGGTGCGGATGAGCAGTTTGGTGGACAAGTGGGATAGATGCGGATGAGCAGTTTGGTGGACAAGTGGGATAGGTGCGGATGAGAAGTTTGGTGGACAAGTGGGATGGGTGTGGATGAGCAGTTTGGTGGACAAGTGGGATAGGTGCGAATGAGAAGTTTAGTGGACAAGTGGGATAGGTGCAGATGAGCAGTTTGGTGGACAAGTGGGATAGGTGCGGATGAGAAGTTTGGTGGACAAGTGGGATAGGTGCGGATGAGAAGTTTGGTGGACAAGTGGGATAGGAGAGGATGAGCAGTTTGGTGGACAAGTGGGATAGGTGCGGATGAGCAGTTTGGTGGACAAGTGGGATAGGTGCGGATGAGCAGTTTGGTGGACAAGTGGAATAGGTGCGGATGAGCACTTTGGTGGACAAGTGGGATAGGTGCGGATGAGTAGTTTGGTGGTCAAGTGGGATAGGTGCGGATGAGCAGTTTGGTGGACAAGTGGGATAGGTGCGGATGAGCAGTTTGGTGGACAAGTGGGATAAGTGCGGATGAGCAGTTTGGTGGACAAGTGGGATAGGTGCGGATGAGCAGTTTGGTGGACAAGTGGGATAGGTGCGGATGAGAAGTTTGGTGGACAAGTGGGATAGGTGCGGATGAGCAGTTTGGTGGACAAGTGGGATAGGTGCGGATGAGAAGTTTGGTGGACAAGTGGGATAGGTGCGGATGAGCAGTTTGGTGCATCAAAGGGGCTGTTTCTATGCTGTATGACAATGACCATGGATGTGGAGAGGCTTCGGATTCTGAAGACCAGGTGTGGATGCTGCTGCTTTAGTGCTGAGAAGTGGGGCTCAGAGCCATTCCTGGGGAACTGGCTGAACTCTCTCTGTGTTTTGACTAGCTGCTCAGATTCTATGGCCTCTCTCTCCTGTCTGTGATGGAAGCTGCCATTCCCTCATCTCTTTGCTTAACTGCTCAACTCTCCCCAGTCCATAATGCATCAGAAAAGGCCCTTCAGCCCACCACACCTCTGCTCAGCACTGTCCCATCTACTGAAGCCATCGAACAGAGTAAATGGTGGAGAAGCAGATGAGAGCACACAGAATGTTTTTAAAGGAGTAAAGATTAAATAAACCCACAGGATATCCGCCCTTCCTCTCTCCCCCACGCAGCAACTCGTTGCATTGTTATCTCTAGAGCGATAAGCAAACGGTCGGTCACATTTCACCAACACTCTACTCTCCCTCAGCATTGCTGCAGAACTTAGACTGAGGGTTTCTCCACAACCTGCCACTGTTCTTGCATGACAGTCTTTCAAGTTTGCTTTCATAAAACAAAGAATAAGTTAGCACAGGAGCAGGTCATTCAGCCTCTGATGTTCACTCCAAAGTTGATGGCCAAATTAAACTAAAATACATTCACTCTATTTCCATCATATTCTTGTGCCTTATCTCAAAATCAGAATTTATTGTCACGAACATGTTATGAACTTCATTGTCTTGCAGCAACATCACAGTGGAAACATTTAGATACACCACTTTACAAAATAAATCAAAATCGTGCAAGGTAAAGAAAAGGTCTGTGGTTCATTTTTCATTTAGGAATCTCATATGTCTATCTAGGAGTCTTTTAAACACTAATACTTCCACCAATGCAGCCCAATCCAGGCCCTCGTGTGAAAAAACTTGCCCACACGTCTCCTTCAAACTCCTTCCCCCCATAAAGTTCACTAAAGTTGAAGACCAAGAGCACAATCACAGAGGAAAGACTTACAATAATAAAGATCAAATTGTATATAGCAACAGGAGCACAAGAGCTCTGTGGTGGGGTTCATTCAGGAGCCTGATGGCTGCAGGGAAGAGCCTGCCTTTCAACCTGCTGGGATATGCTTTCACACCCTTCTGTAATTTGTCTTCCTATCATTAAACTTGTCTGAATTCAATTGTAAAATCTTTATCCAAAACAACCCAGTGTGTCTCCTAAGACCAAGAGTCTGGGGGAAAAGGAATTTGAATATCTGAAATTTCACCAATATAATTATCTATCATAATCAAAAATTCTTGAATTCTGAGACAAGATGTACTAAGTCACGGGTATCTGCCACACAGCACCAACATTAAGGCGTATTTTTCAACCCTAATTCATATAATCTTGCTGGAGTCCAATAAAAATGGTGCAGAATCTTATACTGCATTGGGCCCATTCTCAGGTCTCTTGACACTATTTTGATATTTTCTCCCATCCTTCCATCTGGAAAACCACACTCAGGCGAATTTCCCATGCTCTTTTAAGACCCAACAGAAGTTTAAACCCTGAGATTTATGGTAAGGCTTAATAATAAAATGAGGCTTTATGACCTTTCCCATATGCAGCCTGTACAGTAAACAGTATTGTAGCAATTTGTGGGAGTTGCTGTGTAGCACATGACGCAGTTGAAGATATCTCTGAAATTGTGACCTAGAGATAGAATACTATTGGATTAATTGATTTAAAGATTTTAAATTGCCATCATTATAAAGGTCTCCAATTACACCTAGTTGATCCACAACCCCTGGTGTGTCTTGAATGGTGGGAGGAATCCGTAGCAGCCGCAGGAAGCCCATGCAAACACAAGGAGAATGTACACGATCCTTTATCTGGACATTTAAAATCCGGAAAGCTCCAAAATTTGACAAGTGGGGAGAGAGGCGGCAGTGCGAGTTGGGCGGCTGAGGGACCGGCGGTTAGGGTAGGCGGCTGAGGGACCGGTGGTCAGGGGAGGCAGCTGAGGGACTGGCGGTTGGGGGAGGTGGCTGGGCGGCCGAGGGAACGGTGGTCGGGGAGATGGCCGGGTGGCCGAGGGACCGGTGGTTGGGGGAGACAACCGGGTGACTAGAAGGGGGTTGGGGTGGATACGGCAGCATGATTTGGGTGGGCTTTCCAAAATCTGGAAAAATCCAAAATTCGGAACATACTGTCCCTCAAGGGTTCCGGATAAAGGATCATGTACCTGTACAAACTCCTTACAGACAGTGTGGGATTCGAACCCCAGTCACTGGAGCTGTAAAAGCGCTGCACTAACTGTTTGTCGGAGTGCCTGTAAGTCGGGCATTTGTAAGCCAGGGATGGCCTATATATCAACCCATAAAATGTTCTCAGGCCTACAGATCAGGAAGTGGGAAGTGGAGAATCTGGATGGTCCTTCCTCTGCTGGCATTGATGCAATATTATCTGAATATTTCCCACATCATTGCTTACATATTTCGAGGCGTTGGGGTACGTTCCCAAAGCTCTCTGTTTGTAACCTTCAATGTTTCTCTGAATGGACAGTAATGCTGCCCTTCAGAGGTTTGCTGATCTAATGGAACTCAATAGTTGGAGACAAAACTGTTTTATGTGGTTTGGAAACAGACCCAAAGCCTTGAAATATGTAAGTAGTGATGTGGAAAATATTCAAACTAATGAGCTCACCTCTGTAGCAGATCTGACACTCACTTATCGCAGCCAATCCAGATTCCCTCCTCCATCATGGGGTAAGGCAGCTGCAGTGGAGGGGCCAGGACCAATGGAGGAGTGAGGGTTTGGCAGAGGAGGGATGAGGGAGATGCAGTGGAGATGTGAGGGAGATGCAGGGGAGGGATGAGGGAGCTGCAGGGGAGGGATTGGGAGCCAAGGTGGAGGGGGTGAGGGAAATGTAGTCAAGGAGATAAGAGAGCTGCAGTAGAGGGATGAGGGAGCTGCACTTGATCCATAAGGAAAAGAATTCCCCACATCTTTTCCCTTCTGATGTTTCACTGACTGGGAAATAACCTGGTATATTCCTGCTAAAATGTTGGTCTAATCATTGCTTTGAGATGCTGACTGTTAAGTCTGGCATGTGATGTAAGCAAGAGTGGCTTTATATTTGTGATGTCATTTATTTAACTGGACTGGTTATCAAGGAAGCATTTGTGCTTTTGAACCTGATAGCAGAGCCTTTGTTCCCTAAGCCCTCTCTGTGTTGGAACTGGCTGAGGGAATTACAAAGATGCACTGTTTTAACTCAGCAGACACACTGAATGGAAAGATATCTTGATAAATCTCAATAATAAGAAATCAGAAAGGTCAAAAGCATCTTCTGATGAGCTGGTGCTGAGTGTAAGAGTAAGGACATCATGTTGCAGTTATATAGCACTTTGGTGAGGCTGCATTTAATGTATTGTATGGAATTCCAGTTGCCCCCATTACAGGCAGGATGTGGAGGGTTTGGAAAGGATATAGCAAAGATTTATCAGGAGGCAGAATGGATTAGAAGGCATGAGGTATAAGGAGAGGTTCCCTTCTCTGGAGCTCAGAGGAGACCTGATAGAAGTTTATCAAATTTCAAGAGGAAAAGATTGGGTAGATCTGTTTAGGGTGTTTAGGGTGGGGAAGGAAGTCTAAAGGGGATGTATGGGGCAATTTTCTTTACACGAAGAGCAGTGGGTACCTGGAATGGATTACCAGGGGTAGTAGTGGTGATAACAGGCATAATGGTCATGTTTAAGAGGCTTTGAGACAGACACGTGTATATGCAGGGAATAGAGAGGAATGCATCACATGCAGGGAATAGAGGGGAATGCATTACATGCAGGGAATAGGGGAAATGCATCACATGCAGGGAACAGAGGGGAATGGATCACGTGCAGGGAATAGGGGAAATGAATCACATGCAGGGAACAGAGGGGAATGGATCACGTGCAGGGAATAGAGGGAAATACATCACATGGAGGGAACAGAAGGGAATACATCACATGCAGGGAATAGAGGAGAATGCATCACATGCAGGGAATAGAGGGAAATACATCACATGGAGGGAACAGAGGGGAATACATCACATGCAGGGAATAGAGGAGAATGCATCACATACAGGGAATAGAGGGAAATGCATCACATGGAGGGAACAGAGGGGAATACATCACATGCAGGGAATAGAGGAGAATGCATCACATACAGGGAATAGAGGGGAATGCATCACATGTCTGCATGTTTTTGTACCATGGACCAGAAAACGCTGTTTTATTGCGTTGCATTGTCACAGTTGATATCGGGTCACTTGTCTGTGTTCTACTGGTACCATGTATCCCAGTACTGCCTGTCGCATGTTCAGGTGGTTGGTGACTAAACCAGCACCCCCCACCAGGCTTGCCTGGTGAGGTGGGGGGGGGGTGCTAGACACCCTGCAGGATGAAAAACAAGATCTGTCAAAGGGCGGATGACCCTTTCGTAGGGTCAATGGCCATCTACCAAAAATGTGCCATGAAGCTTGGTCTGTCCATTCGCTGCATCAGAACCATGCTGCTGGATCAGGGAGGGGATGTTGTGAGGACAAGTCCTACTCACCTAAATTTATTCACGCACACACTGTTCCATACTGAGGAGTGGGATATCCTCATATCAAACCCCACAAACTCACTGAAAGGAACCATCGTCATCCTATAGCAGTGGTTCCCAACCTTTCACTTCCACTCACATGCCACTTTAAGTATTTCCTATGCCATAAGTGTTCTGTGATTCGTAGGGATTGCGTAAGGTGGGTTGTGAGTGGGAAGGGAAGGTTGAGAATCACTGCTCTAGACCCAATTATTACTGAAATATTTTGCTCGAGAAAAATTGTCGTCGGCCCATTTCCTTTGGGGTTATGAAACTGCACATAATGAATCAATTTGGAATGATTCAAACAGTGGTTTTCAAACGTTTTCTTTCCACCCACATTCCACCTTAAGCAATCGCTTATTAATCACAGAACACTTATGGCATAGGGAAGACTTAAAGTTGTATGTGAGTGGAAATAAAAAGGTTGGGAACCTCTGTCCTATAGGATGGGTAGCCAGAACTGTTATAAATGGATGATAATAAACTTGAATTTGAATAGAATATACTGCAGTTGCATTTCTCAGCAGGTTTCACCCTCAGATATATCATGTTTCCTTCGAATTGTCACTCCCAGCAGCTATACTGTTCCTGTCACACACCTCACAAGGGAGAACTGGTAGTTGAAGAGGCATGATGCTTCTTGAACATCCTTCAACAATGGAGGAAATACAGGAGGAGAGCCTAAAAGGACTATGGTACTCCAAGGAGGCAGGGGAAGGTGGCAGGGTGGGGACAAATGATAATCAGTGGAGGGGAAGGTGGAGTCCCAGTGCAGAGCGACAAGGGGAGAGGGGAGGGGGTGTGAGGGGAGGGGGAATGAGTGAGCTTCATTGGAGGGGGTGAGGGAGAACTGGTGGGGATCTTTCATGGAGGGAGGGAGGCTTTAGTGAATGAACCTAGGGTGCCCCATTGGAGGGGGTGAAGGAGTTTTAGAGTTCAGATGGTGAAGTTGTTAAGCATGCAGGACCCTTCATTGAATTATCTGCAGCTGTTGTGCACTTCGTGTGTCATCAGACCAAGGAAATCAGGGTAATTATTGTACTCCAAGATCCATTTCCCCAGAAAAATATCTGAAAATGAGTTTGTCTCAAGCAATGGGGTGAGGAAGGAAGGATTTGCGTGTTAGACATGGTCATGGTCTAATGTAACCTGGACAAGTAATCCATGGATGGACATAAAAGTTCTTCTCTAGAAGAAAAGCAGTGGAGTTACTCCTGGTGATAAAGAGAAGCACAAGATCTGCAGATGCTAGAATCTATGAGCAAACAATGAGACGTTAGAGGGACTAAGTGGGACAGGCAGCATCCATGTAGGGAAATAGTCAATCAACGCTTCAGGTCAGGACCCTTTATCAAGACTGGTTCTAACCAATAGTTATCCACCACTCAAAGTCAGAGAAGTCACATACTCTTGAAAATGGTCTTTCCCCATTCTCACTATTCTAATAACCTGGAAACAACTGACATGACTCATTCAGAAACAAGTCAGATGCCCACATTATGTGGAGCAGTAAAAGAACTGAAAAATCCCACTGATGGGATTCTTGGTGCAAAACTTTCCCTGCAAGGAATTTGACTTTGATTGCCAGTGCTAAATGTGGCCGAGGGGATTTCCTGTGAATTGTACTCTTCTCAATGGATATGAATGTCAGAAAAAGCAATTAAACAAGGGTCAAGATGTGCACAAGTATAATGATGGACTAAAGACAAGTTCTTCCTTCAAGATTTGTCAAGGAAGTTTTCTGACACAAAAGTTTAAATGCTGCGTTTAAAATTTTAAATTTAGTCATCCAGCACGGTAACTGGCCTATCCACCCACGAGCCCATGCAACCCAATTACACCCAAATGAACTATGTTTTGAATGATGGGAGGAAACCGGAGCCCCTGGAGGAAACCCACGCAGACACTGGGAGGACGTACAAACTCTTTACAGACAGCATGGGATTCGAACTCAGGTTTGAGATCGCTGGTGCTGTAACAGCACCATAACAACTAACCATGATGGTAACCGTGCCACCCATATGTTGGGTACAGAGTCATGGAGTTCTACAGCATGGAAACAGGCCCTTCGGCCCAACTTATCCATGCCCACCAAGCTAGTTCCATTTGTCTGGATTTAGGCCATATCCCTCTAAGCCTTTCCTCTCTGTTTTTAAAATGTTACAATTATTCCCACTTCTATCCCTAGCAGTTCATTCCATGTATCCATAAGGTTCTTTGTGAAGAAGGTGTCCCTCAAGTCCTTGTAAAATGCTTGATTGTGAGACAGAATAGGTTACATGGAAGTAATTTGGGAATTGGAATCGATGGGATTATTTTGAGAGCTGGCAGAGACTTAATGGGCAAAATGGTTTTTTTGTTCAAGTTTAAATATTTATCTGTTCAATATTTATCTGACCTGAACTAAAGATTTTATAGAAGTGTCCTGCTGGTTATATTTACTCTGCAAAGGATTTTACTTCCTCTAGAATGCAGCAGAACAGAAATTGGATGGAATCCGAAGGAACAGGGAACCAGAGTGAACTGGATAGTGTTTTCAATGAAGCAACACAACTTGATGGTTTCCTTGAGTGGTTGAATTGCTTTACAAAGCTCCTGCTTCCTCTAGCGTACATTAGAGCAAGTTTCATAATGGAATTTTATTTCCTTGCCTATAGGAATTGACTCAGTTGCACAAGGTTAGTCTAGTCCTTGGTTAAATGACAAATTTCTCTCATCTTAAAACATTTGCACTTCAAAATACTGATTAAAACTTTATTTCTCAGACTAAAGCATGAGATAAAGGGTAATATTTGGGCATGAATATTAAAGTCTGCATTTTATGCAATGGTTATTTGAAGGTAATAAAGAGCAAATGCAAACAAAAAATGTTGCAACAAGCAAGAGGAAGAGGTTAAAGTGTTCTTTGTATTTTCATGGACTAAAATACAAAGGTCTGTAGACACTATATTGAAATAAAAACACAGAAATGCTGGAGGAACTCAGTCAGTCTTGCAGTGTTCAAAGGAGGTAAAGATATATAACTCACATTTTGGGCCCGAATCCTTCTTCAAAGGCTTTCATATTATATGATATTGGTCCAGACACAGAGGTCATTACTAATATAATTGGGATGAGGATGGAAGCATAAGAGACTGCAAATGCAGGAATTGGAAACCTCCTCTGGGCCAGGCAGCAACTTTGGAGGCAAGGGGATGGTTGGTGTTTCCAGGTGACTCCCTGCCTCAGGACTTGAAGGAGAAGGAGCACCCGTGATGTGGGGTTTCATCCTGAAACATCGACCATCCTGCCACAGGTACCACCCGACCCGTTGAGCTTGATGAAGAGGTCAGCTGCTTTTCTGGCCTTTATTCTCTTGTTAACTGCTCTAATATCTCTCTTCATTGCCTCAATGAGCAATCAATTGGCCAGCTCATCAGGTTGGGAAGTTGGGAGTTCACACTGGCAGTGGAAATTAATGTTAGCAACCAGATTCATACAAGCCCTCTGCAAAACTCCTTGGAGTTCACTTAACTAGTGTCCTGGCCGTGTGCATCACAGTGTGGGACAATTGTTGCAGAGAAATGGATCGGAGGTCAATCCACAGGACCAAAGTGGCAGAGAGAGTAATTAGAGTCTCCCTCCACATCCCCTCTTCCCACCTTCCCCCCCCCCCACCCCAAACACATTGATGCGATCTTCTAGGATTGTTGTCTGAAGAGGGCACACAAAATCCATTCTGCACACAGCATCTTTCATTCAGCTGCTCCTGTCGGGGAAGAGATACAGGAATATCAGAGCCAGCACCTCCAGGCTGAGAAACACCGAGAATGCTGTTCAATCAAAGGAACTGCTCACACCAACCATCTGAGCCTCTTATATTTACAAAGCAAGATTTATTTATTTGTTTGTATCGATGAAATACTTGTCCTGCATATGTATTGTTTGTCTGCATGTGTGTATGTCTGGTTGTGTGCATGCATGTTTTGCATCGAGGACCAGAGAACATTGTTTTGTTGAGTTGTACTTGTATAATCAGCTGACAATAAACTTGACTTGCCTTGACACTCAAGCAAGCCACTGTTTCTGCAGAAAGCCCTGAGTAAAGCCCTGCTAATATTTAATTGGTGCTGTGTTTGCAATTTCTGCACAGAAATCTCTCATCACAATATCCTGTTAATTGAAAATAACAATATTTCTTCTGCAGATGCATCATATAATAAGCAAAAGATGCAATATCAGATTACTGGAAATTAAGAAAATGATTACAGTGTAATGCCATCTCTGCACCACAACATTCATATTCCTATGAGTCATTTCTAAGCAGCTTCCTCGAGAGTTGTGGGAGATCAAACACAGCGCAACTAGCAGAAATGTGATCTAGAAGATCAGACATGAGGGAAAACTATTGGCCAGAATAGAAGCATTTCTCTTTCCACGAGACTTGGGGATTGATTTATTGTGCTCTGTCTGAAGTGTCCATACTGAGCAAGTCATTTCGACTTCCCTCCCCATTCTCACACCGACCTGTCCATCCTTGTCCTTCTCCATGGCCAGAGTGAGCAACATCTCTTCATATTCTACCTGGGCAGTCAACAGCCCAATGAACTTTACAATTTCAGATAACTACCTCCTGCCTCCACTCCACTCCCCTCCACCTACCCTTGTTCGATTTACATCGAGCAAATGGGACTACCTTTAACAGACAATCTAAGGAAGTCATTAGATCTAAGGTCATTAGCCTGCCCCATTGATGGTTCTTCAATGCATCATTTCTAAAAACACAACTTTGTCCTCCATACTGTCACGAATTTGCTTTTTCCAGCCCTTATGTAGATTAAGGTTCTCAGGACTCCATTACCTTTGTTGTATACATCTCTAATTATACCATGGCCGACATCATCCATTCACAACCTTTGGTTGTGGCGCCCTGGGACTCTGTTCATAGTCTATGGGGCCCCTTCCCCATAAAGCAGTCAAGTTTTGGTTTCTTTCCTACCTCTCTCCTACAACTACATAAAAAAACATAAAAAATGTTTGTTATATGAGGTGAAAAGAAAACAAGACTTTTAGTTAAATGTGCTGTGGCTCCCAGGACCCCCATAGAGTACCTGTTGAGAATGGCTGCTTTAGATTATCCCCACATTTTGGAGGCTTTAAGACAATACATTTTTTCACCTTATGCAATACACAAAGTGCTAGAGAAATTTAGCAGGTCATGCAACATCTATACGAAGCAAAGGTGTATAGCCAACATTTCAGGCTTGAGCCCTTCATCAAGGTATGAGCAAAAAGCAGACAGGCGTATGAATAAAAAGGTGACAGTACGAGAGGAGGGAAGAAGTGGTGGGGGATGGAAGCACAGGCCAACAGGTAAAGAGGACACAGGTGTATATGGGTAGGAGGACAGCAGAGAAATAGAATGAGACAATAGGGGAATTGGGTAGCTCTCTGAATGGATAGGGAAGGGGGCAGAGAGCTGGAAGAAAGGAGGGAGAGGGATAGGGAAAGGGGGGGAGAGAGAGAGAGAGAGAGAGAGAGACACTAATGGAAAATGTAGGTAGATGTTAATGCCATCTAATTGGAGGGTTCCCAAACTCCTTGCTGTTTCTCGATTCATCTACACTGATTCACGAGTGTGTGCCTGAGTGTGCCTGAGTGTGCCTGAGTGTGCCTGAGTGTGCCTGAGTGTGCCTGAGTGTGCGCTTATGTGCATATGTGTGTGTATGTGAGTGTGATGTGTATGCATGTTTGTGTGTATGTTTGCACAAGTGCGTGAGTGCATGCATGTCTGTCTGTGCATGTGCACGCATGTGTGTGTGTGTGTGTGTGTGTGTGTGTGTGTGTGTGTGTGTGTGTGTGTGTGTGTGTGTGTGTGTGTGAGAGTGTGTC
The DNA here is from genome assembly GCF_036971445.1 of Narcine bancroftii. Lineage (NCBI taxonomy): Eukaryota > Metazoa > Chordata > Chondrichthyes > Torpediniformes > Narcinidae > Narcine > Narcine bancroftii. The sequence goes on from NC_091473.1 coordinate 250,412,196, forward strand.
TGTCTGTCTGTGTGTCAAGTCCCTCAAACAACAGAGGGGGTAACAATTACCAGGCGCCACAGGACTGGCTATGTAGCAAATTAAAGATATATGAAGATAACAAGGTTGCAAAAACACTGCATGGTTTTGCTTTTTTACATATTTTTATTGTGAATAAAGTTCATTTGTAAAACAAAAACCAACGACACACATCCATAGAGAAAGAATGTTGGCTGGAAAAGATGGAAGAGGCCAAGAAAATCACAAATATTCCTCAGTGAGAACAGAAGTTGGAGTCCACATGGAATATGTAACATGAAACTGGAAATAGAAATTGCAAAACATCATTAGTGGAACAGAGGAAAGATTAAAGAAAATAAGAGAGATATGAAACGATGAAGAGTTTAGCTGAAGTTTTTCATATGAAACTGTCTCTGCTGTCAAGTTTGCTGTCACCCTTAATCTGGTCAGGGAAGGAATGCTGAGTTCATGCAAAAATTGGGAAAATACTTTGACTTTTGGTTGAAGTTTTGTTTGCAGATTTGATAGCACCACAAAACATTTGAATATTAAATGCTCTCAAGCTCAATGTACAGCAATGACCAAAGGTAATTCAAATGATTTAAAAAAAAAGACATGTGGTTGTTAAATGACTACTGCAAGCCAACAAGAGTGATTCACTCATCACGAGTAACCTCTGGTTAATGTGAAAGTGCTCACATTGTGCACTCTGTCAAAACAATGGCAGTGGCACTCAATACCACTCGCATACCATCTTGAGTGATCCTAACTAACCACAGAGCACCTGTGGCATAGGGTGCCATTGGATGCCATTGGTGCTCTGTGGTTAATAAGGGATTACTTGAGGTGGTATGTGAGTGGAAAGAGAAAGGTTGAGAACCACTGGTGTATGATGACTAGGGGCCACCCTAATATTTTGTACGATGAGCAATATGACTCTTCCTCCAGCAGGAGAACCCATGGACCCCTCCTGTATCTCCCAATGTAAAAATTGGATGTAGTGATCACCAAGGGGCTGCCTCAGTACAACTAAGAGACATCGTACTACTTCTTATTAGGTAAAGGCATGGGGGTGCTTGGAGCCCTGAGGGTGCACGGTCAGAGCAATAAACAGCTTCTAGGATTCAGGACAATCAGTAGGTTTTCCAGTTTTCTTTGCTGAACCATTGATTCATGATAAAGGCAGCTTTCCAGAATAGGGAGGATGGCCTCAGATGCACACTCAGAGAGGAGGGGAGTCCTCAGGGAAGGAGGCAGTGACATGGTCATCTATGGCCAATTCCCCAACAGAATCATGAAAGTTCTGTGGAGGGGAAAGAAGAGGAGGCAAGGCAAGATTATTCCAATAATGATCATTTTGAATGGTGGTCCAGGCTTGAGTGGCTAGTTTGCATTCCTGTTCCTATTTTCTTGTGATTCTGTGACATAACATCTGACCATGAAAATTGGAATGGCCATGACAGCCCTGACAGAAATATTCTCTTTGTCTTCATCCTTTGTTCTCATCTATTCTTTCTGCACTTTCACACACCGGGGACGATTTATGTTGGCCAATTAACCTTCCATGCATATTTTGTGGGATGTAGGTTGGGGGTGTGGAAGAAATTGGAGCATTTGGATCAAACCCATGCAAATATCCGAAGCATTCATTTTGTGTTCCCCATCTCTGTCTTCTTCTTTGGGATGAGGAAGGGACTCAATCTGAGGAATGGAAGATGTCTGCTTGAACATTAACTGCAGTTGCTGTTGTACTCCAGACAGAACAACCTGTGACTTGACAAAGTGAGGTCGTGGTCTGAAGACAAACATGTGCAAGACATTTGGAGACCAGGTTCTGCTACAGAGCTGCAGGATGTGCCCATAAGTGCGCGTGCACACACACACACACACACACACACACACACACACACACACACACACACACACACACACACACACACACACACACACACACACACACACACACACACACACACACACACACACACACACACACACACACACACACACACACACACACACACACACACACACACATTCTAGCTCATACCAGCTTCTTTGGCACCCCTCTATCTTGCTAATCTATCCTGAGCCCTCTGTCTCCATTTCTCTTGTTTCTTGGAAGCTGCTCTGAATTTCAACATTACACAATGACATGAGAAATTAAAACTGATTTCCAAGTTGCCATGAGGTTAAGGTCAGCTGGGACTTACTGTTCATTTTTTGGTTCTCACTTCTTCTCCTCTCTATACTCAGTGAGGCAGCAGGGAAGATCCCAATATAAGGGCAAGGGGGTAAATCCTAGTTTTCAGTTCAGTTGCAGGGACCCACCTTTCAATAAATCCCTACAGATTCCCTGTGCCTTGTCAATTTGTTTCTTTCTTGTCAATCTCCTCTCTGACACACAGGACCTTCCTCCTGCCATGCTCCCTCAAATTTTCTGAGTGGTAACCTCTTTATGTTTAGCAAAGTTCAGTCCCTCTTCTCTGCATCCTATTTCTCCTCTGTGCCAGTTAGAGCATGTGTTGTCAGTCTAGTTGTCTTGGCGACTGTGCTTTCTGTTAGAGCCAAGAGCCTCAGCTGTGTGGCAATAATGTACTCCTGCCAAGAGTCTTGCAGATTCCATTTCAGAGGTTTTCTCTTCATTATACAGTTACAAACTGTCTTTTCCCACAAATGACCTGATGTTTGAAAATGTCCCAATATGCCACAGGATTGAAAGGTGGCCAAGTCCACAGCCATTTTAAAGGAATGCAACAATATCTTGGTGAATGGAATAATACAGAATTGTGTGTGATTGGGTGTGTGGGCTGGAATCATACTGAATAGTCTTGGAAGTTGGAAACATTCACTTTCACACAAACTGTCTCACCCCAAATGTTGCTTACCCTTGCAATGTGCTCTCTATAGTCCAATAATGGTCCTTGAATCCTGTCAGGTGATAAATAAAGCAGTTATAAAAGGCATTGTTAACTTTTTATTTCAAAGATAAGGTCTATTCACAATAAAAAAAAATATATACAAAGGAGAACAGTACTGTCTTTTCACATTCTTGGTGTCATATTCTATTATACATTTTGTTACTGGACATTGGAGTGTTAACCATTATCATTGCCCTGGGATACTTTGCCTTCAGTTGTTTGAGGGATGAAACATCATCAATAATCACAAATGATTGAAGTTGTGAGACTGATAGGTTTTTATAAACTATAAACGAGAACAACTGTCAACCTCATTGACTGATCAAGGCAGAGAGTAGTGGAATGGGCACGAGGGTTTAATTTACACGAGGGTTTAATTTACACGAGGGTTTAATTTACACGAGGGTTTAATTTACACGAGGGTTTAATTTACACGAGGGTTTAATTTACACGAGGGTTTAATTTTTTTTTCTGATCCCTTATCCTGCTGAGTTGAAGTTGAATCTTTCTTTTTAAGGTTTGGGTTTGTCAAAGAGTAAAACCTTCACCTTTCATGATCTGAGCCAGAGCTGTGTTACAACTGAATACTGTGGATCAAACGAATGATCTTGCGTACATTCATTCCCAGATGGCCATGCACAGAGGGGTGGGCACAGCAGAAAAGAGCACAATGACTGATAAATCTGATTTCACAGGTGAACTGGGTGGGTGAAGGGGAATCAGATGATTGTGACTGAAGGAATGATCAGTGGGCAAAGGTACCAGATGCTTGAGTTGGTGGTGCCAGAGGAAGTTGAGGTTGGGTGGACAGATTGCCAAGGTCGATTGTTCAGCTGGAAGGAAGAATTGCAGCCCTATGTCATGGAGAGGAGGCAGCATTACTTAGAACAGAACAGGATGTGGGTGGAGAATGCTTCTTGACTGAGTACTAAGTGTACATAAAATACTGACTACATAAGATTAATAGTCCCTATGACTCAACACAGATCAGCAGGTTAGCTCCTCCTTCCTGCTTCTGCACTCCTACTGACAGAGAATTCCACAAGAATGATTGGCAATTAGAACTTGGGATACTGTTGATTGTTAGATTGACTATCTCTAAATCATAGGCTCTTTAAACTATTTTGATTAACAGTTTACCAAAAGAGCAATAAAAAAAAACTTATTTGGCCCTTTAACACACAAGAAAATCAGTCTTAAAATCACTTTTGGAGCTGACTCTTTAGTCTTGAATAAGGGCTACATAGGAACATCAAAAAATAGGAGCAGGAGCCAGCCACCCGGCCAGTCGAGCCTGCTCCACCATTCAATGATCTGGCCGTGGACTCAGCTCCACACACCTACCTTTTCTCCATAACCCTTAATTCCCTATTATGTAAAAAAACCTCTATAACTCTGTCTTAAATGCATTTCCTTGTATTCCACAGATTCCCCACTCTGTGGGAAAATCAGTTACTCCTCATCTTCATCCTAAATCTATTTCACTGTACCTTAAGGCTGAGTCCCCAAGTTCTGGTTTCAACAACCAGTGGAAACAACTTTCTTGCCTCGAACTTCTTTACCCCTTTTCATGATTTTAGATGTTTCTATAAGATCCTCTCTTTTTCTTCTGAATTTCTGTGAGTACTGTCCCAGGCAATTCATAGCTTAGCCTCCTCTTTTGTGGAATCAACTTGGTGAACCTCCTCTGCACTGCCATGAGGACCAGTATCCCTTTTCTCCAGTAAAGAGAGCAATAAGTGCATGAAGTCTCATCAATACCCCATAGTCTCATCAATACCCCATACAGTCTCATCAATACCCCATACAGTCTCATCAATACCCCATACAGTTGCTGCTCTTAAATTTAATCCCTCCACCAATGGAAGGCCCACATCCCATTTGTCATAATTACCTGCTGCACTTGCAGACCAACTCATTGCAATTCATCCACAAGCACTCCCAAGTCCTTCTGCACAACAGCCTGCTGCTCTCTTTCATAATTTACAGGTAGTCCTCACCTTATGATGGGTTTACGTACCAGCACTCCCTGTTCAACACCGCCATCCCCTGTTCAGTGCCGCCATGCTTCCTGTCCAGTGCTGCCACCCCCCATCCAACACCACTATCCCCCTTGTCCAGCTCCGTCATGCCTCCTGTCCAGTGCTGCCACCCCGTCCAACACCACTATCCCCTTTGTCCAGCTCCGCCATGCCTCCTGTCCAGTGCTGCCACCCCCTGTCCAACACCACTATCCCCCTTGTCCAGCTCCGCCATGCCTCCTGTCCAATGCTGCCACCCCCATCCAACACCACTATCCCCCTTGTCCAGCTCCACCATGCCTCCTGCCCAGTGCTGCCACCCCCATTCAACACCACTATCCCCCTTGTCCAGCTCTGCCATGCCTCCTGTCCAGTAGTGACCAACTTACCAATTTATTCACAGATATCTTCAATATCTCACTCCAGCAGGGTATGGCACCCACCTGCTTCAAGCAGACATCAATCAAGCCAGGGCCCAAAAAGAGTGCAGTAACCTGCCTTAGTAACTATCAACCAGTAGCCCTTACATCTGTAGTGATGGAGAGTTTTGAAAGGCTGGTGATGAAGTCTATCAGCTCCTGTCTGAGCAGAGATGTGGATATGTAACAGGTCTATGGCGGATGCCATCTCATTGGTTCTACACGAAGCCCTGGAACACCTCGACAGTAAAGATGTATTCATCAGGATGCTCTTTATCAACTACAGTTCGGCATCTAACACCATCATCCCCTCAAAACTGATCAGCAAATTTCAAGACATGGGAGTTAACACTCCACTGTGTAATTGGATATGGATTTCCTCACCTCCAGACCACAATCAGAGAAGATTGGTAAGAACATCTCCTCCACTATCTCCATCAGTACAGGAGCACCTCAGGGCTATGTTCTTAGCCCCCTCTACTCACTTTACACCTATGACTGTGTGGCTCGGTACGACAATAACACCATCTGCAAATTTGCTGACGATACCATGGTAGTAGGTTGTATAAAGGAAGGAATGAGTCTCATAAAGGATAATGAAAACTTCACTTGGCTGAATGGTGCAACAACAATCACCTTGCACTCAATGTCCCTAAAACTAAGGACCTATTGACTTCAGGAAAGTAAAGCTAGAGGTTAAAAAAAATTCTGTGATCATTGAGGGATCAGAGGTGGAGAGGGTGAGCAAATTTAAGTTCTTGGGAATTGTTATCTCAGAGATCTTTCCTGGACCCAACACACCAATGGCATAATGAAGAAAGCGCGTCAGTGCCGTTACTTCCTCAGGAGTTTGCAGAGGTTGGGTGTGACACCCAAAATCCTGGCAAATTTCTACAGAGGTGTGGTGGAAAGTGTGCTGACCACCTGCATCAAATTCTGGTATGGGGAAACCAATACCCCTGAGCGTAAAGCCCTCCAAAAATTAATGGACACAGCCCAGAACATCACAGGCAAACCCTCCCCACTCCTGAGAACATCTACAGGGAACTTTGCCGTTGGCGAGCACCATCAATCGTCAAGGACCCAGACCACCCAGCCCTCACTGCTGCCATAAGCAAAGATGTCGAGGTGTCACAAGACTCACACCACCAGGTTCAGGAACAGCTGCTATCCCTCCATCATCAGACACCTCAACAACAAACTCAATCAGGGACTCATTTAAGGACTCGCACTTGTGAACTTTATTGACTTTTTTGTTCTCTCTGTATTGCACAATCAATTTGTTTACATTTGTTAGCTGCTTTCATTTCTTCAATTGGTGACATGTGTACACTGTGTAGAGTTTTTTTTCACTACCATTTAGTGGTAATTCTCCACATTACTGATTATCAACACAGGTGCACCTCAAGGAGATGTGCCTAGCCCACTGCTCTAACATTATACATGGATGACTAGATCAGCTCATTGAGTGGTGTCACACCAACAAACATACACTCACCCAAGTTGGCAAAACCAAGAAGATGATTGTGGACTTCAGGAGGAAGTCAGGAGAACACGACCCAGTCCTCATCAAGGGCTCAGTGGTGGAGAGGGTCAAGAACTTCAAATTCCTGCATGTCAGCATCTTCAAGGATCTATTTTGGAGCTTCTATGTCGATGCAATCATGAAGAAGGCTCGCCAGTGGCTATATTTTGTGAGGTATTGAAGGGGATTTGGGATGCCACCAAAGACTCTTGAAAACTTCTACAGGTGTACCGTGGAGAACATTCTGGCTGGTTGCATCACTGTCTGGTATGGAGGTGCCAATGCTCAGGAGAAGAAAAAACTCCAGTGATTGTTAACTCGGCCTGCGACATCACAGGCACCAGACTTCACTCCATTGAGGACATCTACATGAAGCGGTGTCTTAAGAAAGCAGCCTCTATCCTCAAGGATCAACACCACCCAGGCCATGCCCACTTCACTCTGCTACCACTGGGTAAATGGTAAAGATGAGAACTCAGTGGCACAAGGACCACTTCTTCCCCTCTGCCATCAGATTCCTGAATGATTAACCCTAACCCTAATGAAACTGCCTTACTTTGATTTTTCGTGCACTATTTTTATTAATTTTTGTAAGGTAGTTTATATGAATGTTTTCACTGAGATGCTCCAACAAAACAACAAATTTTGTGACTTGTTCATGATAATAACTTCAGATTCTGAAATTGATCTCATTATCAAACTCCTGTACACAAAGTATTTGCTTCCTCAACATTTTTGGGTGTATTTTATGGATTTTGGGCTGGTGATCATGAAAATCACTTTCCAATTTTCCTATCATGCACTGTTGTTTAGATATTTTTATGATTTACTCTCATATTTTAAGTCTTCTTCAAGCCTATAAACCCGTGAAGTGCAACATGTCATTGAAAATTCATTTTGTGCATTTGCACTTGGACTTCTTCCCTGCTGATCTTGATGCAGTCAGTGATGAACACGGTTAAAGGTTTTGCCAGGACATTGAAACCATGGAAAAGCACTAGCAGGGCAACAGCAATCTATTGTGAGACTCTGACATGAGAGGCATCAGATGCTGAGTATAAATGAAAATCAGTGGCAAAACATTTTTAGATCAGTCAGCATCATCATGTGATTAAACATGCCAAATTCAATAAAAGTTAATTTAATTTTTCTTCAACTTCCTACGATATACAGCAAATCTGAAATTACCTTTGTTTTCAGCTTGAAGTTGTTTATCATAATCCCCAATATTTTTTCAGGAAGCAAACCTTTTGAAAAAAATTGTTGTCCAGTGTCAGTAACAACAAAATGTTACTTTTGCTCTTTCCACGATGATCAACATCTACAATCTCCAGCCAGAGAGCAATGAACTCCATGGGCCCAACCAAACCCAGCCCCAACACCATTCACAAACCCATAACCAAACTCCATCACCCCAAAACCATTCCCAACCCCAACCCCACAGGCTCAATTGCAAACCCAGCTCCATCCAAGTCCAATACCAAATCCGTCCTCAAGACCAAACCGAGAGAGAGAGAGAGAGAGAGAGAGAGAGAGAGAGAGAGAGAGAGAGAGAGAGAGAGAGAGAGAGAGAGAATGAGAATGGTGGAGGGGGAGAGAGAGCAGTATATGGGAAATCTTTTCTCCTTGCATTGGTTTTATTTTTATTTAGCTGGTGGACATTTTGAGACAACAAGCAAGGTATGTGGGAATATTGGACTATACAATTGTGTTGATTATTCAGAAGTACCTTAATTTTATAAAGGATTTATCATCCTCTGCCACTCAGTTTGACAACCACTAGTTCAGTTTCTGATGCCCTCTCCCTCCACCTCCCCCTTACTCCACTCACCCCCTACACTGAACTTCAAATTCATTTGATGTCTAAATATTCACGGCTCTGATGAAATGTCGTTGATCCAAAGAATTATGTGACATTGGTGTGAGATACTGCCTCAAGAGGGGCATCCTCATAAAGGACAAATGGTACTGAAGCCTACAGTTCAGCACCTCCACATTCAAAAGTAGTTCCCTTCTGATGACTACCAGAGTCTTGAATCAACCCTTGTTACACTAATTATGGACTGGCGTAGGGGACCAGAAAAGGGAAGAACAACTCCTGTAGAGAAGGAAAAGCAGAGGAGACAACCCCAACAGGGAAGGTGTCCACAACAGCAAACCAGCCAGAGGCTCAGTGGCTGAGAGACCAACACAGGTTGCAGGCAATGTGATCAGTGCACCCGCATGGCTGAGCTATGGTCTGCTGGAGACTGGTTCATGGGAACCAAGTCAAGTCAAGTTTATTGTCATCTGACTATACAAGTACAACGAAACAGCATTCTCTGGTCCTCGGTGCAAAACATGCAGACACACAACTAGACATAACACACATACAGACAAACATCTATATAAATATAAATAAATATATATTGTTTTTGTAAAAATGGGAGTCTTGAATGGTCAGTGTGAGCAGTTCCTTTGGTCATTCACCATTCTCACTGCCTGTGGGAAGAAGCTGTTCCTCAGCCTGGAGGTGCTGGCTCTGATATTCCTGTAACTCTTCCCTGATGGGAGCAACTGAAAGATGCAGTGTGCAGGGTGGTAGGGGTCCTCAAGGATTTTGTGTATCCTCTTCAGACAATGATCCTGGTAGATCTTGTCGATGGTGGGAGATAGGCTCCAGTGATCCTCTCTCCCACACTTATGGTCCTGTAGATTGACCCCCGATCTATTTCTCTGCAGCAACTGTACCAGGACACTCTCGATAGATCCTCCACAATACAAAAGCAGAAGACAATTTTGTGAAATATTAAATGTCCTGTACCATTTGATGACAATAGAGAAATTTGAAACCTTAACTACTCAAATGCCACAAAAGGTCTGTCTACATCATAGCAAACAATTTTTTTTGCTATTGAATTACTGTGAAAGTTTTTCCTTGATTTATTTATGTATTTAATGTCTCTTTTAATTTAATTGCTTATTGATCATTGTTTTTTAATTCACAAGTCCTGATCGGCTGCAGCAAGAACAAATTTTGGTGCATATGTATCTTGTACAATGTAGATGACAGTAAACTCATTATCAGTAACTCTTCTTGTTGCTGTCTGACCTTTGACCAGTTCCTGCCTTTTCTGCATCTGAAATTGTTTTGAAAGAGCTTACAACATACAGGATGTTCATTTTTAAAAAATAATTATACATACAGCACAGTAACGGGCCCTTTTGGCCCACGAGTTTGTGCCACCCAATTGGCCTACAGCCCCCTGTACATTCCCCCCCCCCAGGGAAAACTCAGGCTGAGACATGGAGAACGTACAAACTCCTTACACACAGCGTGGGATTCGAACCCTGGTCCTGATCCATGGCGTTGTAACAGCGTCGGACTAACCGCTATGCCAACCATGCTGCCCCATGTTCCTTCACTAAGAAAAGCAATATACCCCAGAAACTACATCACTAGCTCCTCTGTACTTCCCCTATTATCTAATCAATGTCCTTTTCCTTCACAGATTGTAGGGTTACTGACAGACTCAAATAATTAATGCCTTATCTATAATTGCCCTTAAACTGAAACACTGGTTCAGTTTAACTATAAAAGGTCATGGACACAGCCCAGAGCATCACAAGCAAACCCTCTCCATCATTGAGAAGATCCAGTTTCAACACCACCCAGGCCATGCTCTGTTCTCACTGCTGCCATCAGGAAAAAGGTGTAGGTGTCACAAGACCCTGACAACCAGGTTCAGACTCCTCAACAACAAACTCAATCAGACACTCATTAAAGTATTCTTATCTAGAACATTACTTTAAAATTTTTCTTTTGTATTGTACAGTCAATTTGTTTACATTTCTTTCTTTATATTTCTCTCTTTTGTCAATGCATCTTTTTCCAGAGTACTGTTTACACTATGGATAAGTAGAAATTCTGCCTGACTTACAGGAAAAAAATCTTAGGGTTGTAAGTGATGTTATGTTTGTGCTCTGAATATAAATCTGAACTTTAAACTTTGATTCAGCCACTTCAGAAGACAATGAAGAGTTAACCACATCTCTGTGGGCCTCGAGCCACAAGCAGCCAGAGCAATGTGTAGCTCTCCTTTGGTTCTCTTCCCTTAGGTGAACTGAATGGATTATTAAGTCAGGCAGCTGTTACAAAGTCACCACCAACAGATTCAGATTTCAAATTTATTGTCTGAGTACATACATGACATAACATACAACCCCGAGATTCTTTTTCCTGCGGGCCAGGCAGAATTGCCTCTTATTGGTAGGGCAAAAAAATGTATACATGTAAACAAGTAAAGAATTGTAAACAGCTGACTGTGCAATACAGAGGAGGGGGGGGGGGGCGGGGAAGGGGAAAGTCCTTAAATGAGTCCCTGATTGAGTTTGTTGTTGACGAGTCTGATGGTGGAGGGGTAGGAACTGTTCTTGAACCTCGTGACGTGAGTCTTGTGGCACCTGTACCACTTTCCTGATGGTAGCAGCAAGAACAGAGCATGTGGTGAGGGTCTTTGATGATTGCTGTGGCTCACCAACAGCAATGCTCCCTGTAGATGTTCTCAATAGTAGGGAGGGTTTTGCCTGTGATGTCCTGGGCTGTGTCCGCTACCTTTTGGAGGGCTTTACGCTCAGGGCTATTGGTGTCCCCGTTCCAGACCGCGATACAGCCGGTCAGTACTCTTTCCACCACACATCTGTAGAAATTTGCCAGGGTCAAACTAAACCTCCGCAAACTCCTTAGGAAGTAGAGGAGCTGACATGCTTTCTTCACTATGCCATTGGTGTGTTGAGTTCAGGAAAGATCCTCTGAGATAGTGACTCCTAAGAACTTACAATTTCACACTATTTAATTCACCAAATTTAAATTCTCTCTCACTTTTGGCAGATTTGAATGCAAATTATTCAGGTTCATGGATTATTTCCAACATTTTTAATTATTTTTAAAGTTCTGTTTAAAAAACTGTGACACTGCCACATTCACAGGCACTACGACTGAGGCACGACCCAAGAGACTTGTGTAAATAGAAATGTCACAGCCTATCCTAACCCACACGGTCTGATATTCAAGACTCCTTTATTGTCATGTAATTGAAATTGCCTTCTGCCTGCCCTGAGACACCATTAGTGTCGTGTGGCGGCCCTTACAATACAAGAGAAAGAAAAGCAATGGATTCATTTCAGAGCCACTGAGTGATACAGGTACAATATCCAGTATCTGAAATGCTTAGAACCAGATGCTTTTCTGTTTGGGGTTTTTTTTGATTTTGGAACAATGGAACCAAGCAGCACAGGAGCATCAGCAGAATCCCTGTATCAGGAGTAAAACAACAACGGCAGACTTTTTGAGCACTGACATGACACCGCAAGTGGAAAATTCACATGAAATAATACCAGAAAATAAATAATCTCTGCTTACAGAAGAAGATAAATGCAGCACCAAACACTAGACGGCTTTTTCAAATGTTTCCTCCAGTGTCACCTGCCTCATTAACACTGATTTTTGTCTTTTGCCGCCGCCAGTCCCGACACCTCCCCACTGCCACTGCCAGTTCCAACATTTCCTCACTGCCCCCCTCCCGCACCATCAGCACTAATTTTTCTTTTGGTTTTTGGATCTTTTTGGTTTTCAGAATGTCGGATACAGGGTACTCGACCTGTATTGATAGCACTGATACTTGACTGGGGCCAAGTCGAAGGAACAACATATGGATGGATGTATCCCACTGGAAGCCAGTGATAAATCATGGATCCATCCGTGGAAGACCTCCATCAATGAGGGAGATAGCATCAGAACTCTGAATTGCCAGTATTGCCACTGTCTCACAGCCCCCAGCCCCTGATTTCCTTACTAATCACCCAAGCTGCTTTTGTGGCATTTGAACATTCTCCCTGCGATTTCTGCGGTTGCTCCGCTTTCCTACCACATCACCCAGATGTGCCATGTATTTTAGCTAACCAAATTAACAATGAAACCAGAAAGTCTTAGAAACTCTAAGCAACTTCATGCTGCATCAGAAATGAAAGAGACTACCATATATATGCATGTAATAGTCGAATTTTGTGGACTAATTATTAGGATAAAATTTAGGGTATTGACTATTACATGAATACTAGTTTTGACCATGGTAAGTGCTTGCATTGATCAAGGCATCAGGAGCTCAGATGGGTGGGTGGGTGGCTGGGTCCTGGGTGAGAGATGGCAGTTGGAATATTGAGAGCTCTGTTGGGCGAGTGGTCAGGTCCTGGTCAAAAGACAGTGGTCAGGATGTCACGTAGGCAGGCAGCTAAAGCCTAGGTAAGAGTCCACAGTTGGGGCATTGGGAACTCCGGTGGGCAGGTGGCCTAGATGAGAGCCCATGGTCGAGGGGTCGGGTGCCCCAGTGGACAGGCAGCCGGGGCCTAGGCGAGTGTCTGTGGTCGGGGCATTGGGAGCTCCAGTGGGTGGGTGGCACAGGCCAAAAATATGAGAGTGGACTTTTACACTTGATATATGGAAAATACCAGATTTTGGAACAATAAATAGATACGAGGCCTAATTATACGTGTATTTCGGGTAAATGTTACAGGTCAACATTTTTTAAAAACTGCAGATATAGTTTTTTGAGGGTTTTTGACCTAAAATTTTAACTCTGTTTCCCTTTTCACAGATGGTGCCTGCCCTTTTGCAATTTTATGTTCCAATTAATGTTTATGGTTTGAGGCCTTTCATAAAATCTGTCAATTAGGGAAAAGTGCTTTTGCTTTTCTTGTAAAACATTGAACTGTAGGCATAAGGAATACACCGTGATAGACAGGATTCTATCTGTGCCTCAATGTGTGGCTGCAAGCTTCAGTGGTTAGACTGGAGAGACGGATAATGAAAACCATGTTGTAGGGATTTGGGGCCAGTGATGAGAGAGGGTGATAGTTGATGGGTATACTTCTTTTAGAACACCGAAGAGTACAGCACAGGAAAAGGCCCTCTGTGTTTGCATTGCACTACAGACCATGAGACCAGTTGAAACTAATCCCATCTGTCTGCATGTGGTCCGCATCACTCCATCCCTACCTGTAGATAACCTTGACTAAACATCTCGTAAGCATTGCTACTACATCTGCTTCTACCATCTCCCTGTCAGTACCATCCAGGGAACTGTGCTAAACATAGATCCTTCCTCAAAAATCTCTGTTAAGTGTTTCCCTCTCACCTTAATACTATGTGGGAGTTAAAGATGGGTCATTGCCTGCCATATTTTTATATAGTTCTCCCTCAAACTCTGACACTTCAGAGAAGACAGTCCAGGTTTGTCCAGCCTCTCGTGCGTGCTAATCCAGACAACATTCTGGTGAATCTCTTCTGCACCCTCACTAGACCTTCAACATCCTTCCTGTCATGTTTTGCACTATTGGAATATGATGAACCAACTTTTATACTCAACGATGCTCAACAAGGAAATGCCTTTGACCTCTTTACCACTTTATCGACTTGTGCTGACTCAGCAGGTCAAGCAGTGTCCTTTCGAGAGCAAAGGTAAAAATACATGACCAACGTTTCAGGCTTGAGACCTTCATCAAGACTTGCGTTGACACTTTGTGGGGAGCAACGTGCATGTCATAGACCTTTTGCTATACTTTGTCCTAATTCTGTTTCTTACCCTTTGTCATAAGTGTTTGACCTGGGGTGGGGGAGAAGGTGGTGGGGGGTGGGGTTGTGGGAGGGAAATGACCTCTCAAATTTGGACAAAACAATGGGGAAAATTTGGGTAAAGCAAGAAAAAAAATTGGACAGAGAAAAAAAAAGATAAACAAATTAATAATAATGGTGGCCCCACTCTCCCACATCCTGGTCCTTGGGACCATACCCGGGGTACCTCACATCTCATGACAGGGTGGTCACAGCCTGGGCGCAGGCCTGCTGTTGACAAATGGAATGACTTGCTGTGAACTTCCCCCATCTCTGCGTGATGACGTCGGAGGGTCTGTGTAGTGTTATCCAGCATTGTTCCCACAGCAATTGGCCTTCCCCCAGATGATGAAATGACCTGGGTATGGATGTGAGTCTCGGCCTTGATGGAGCAGGGTCAGAGTGGTCGGGGATGGCCCTCTGTGCCTGGTGGCTGCGCTGGCAGCCAGTTCGCGGAGGAGGCAGCAGGTGACTGGACCCAGAGGTGAGATATGAGGCAGCCTAGGTGCAGCGTGGGGCCCCGTGTAAAGTTTTGGGAAAATCAACCCCTCTGCCCCCCTTAGCCATAGGAGTTCCCATATGCTCATGCTGTTTGTTGAGTAACTCATTCAAATGATTTCAGTCCTGTTGCAAAATCCAGCAAAGCCTGTCTTGTGTGGGACCACAGTTGGAAACAAAGCACATTCTGTTAGGTTTCAAAGTTTCCTCTCCACAACTGCTTCCACTTTTTCCACCTCTTTCACTTTTGGTTTAAGGTATTTTTTGTTTATACAGCGACTTTTGCTGTGCTCATGTAGCTATTTAATTCTCCTGCAGTAAAACCCCAATAAAACTGATATTTTGGCATCCAGTTGACCTAATGATTGACCTGCTCCCTTCCATTACCCTGGGCTCTGGCTCCTGCACCCTTGCATTAACCTGGATCCTGGATATGACACTCCCTTCCACTCAACCAAGACTCTAGTTCTGGAATTCTCTTCCACTCACCCAGTCTCTGGATATGGCACCCCTTCCACTCACCCTGGACTCAGGTTCAGGTATTCTCTTCCACTTACCAAGGCCCTGGATACGACACTCCCTTCCACTCACCGAGCACTTCAGTTCTGGAATTCTCTTCTACTTACCCTCACCCTGATTATCATGCTCTTTCAACTTGGTTCATTGAGAATTTCATTATATCATATGAAATCTAAAAATAGAAGTGGATTAAAAATATGTTGGGTTTGATCCCATAGTTCAGAAACTCGGCTCACCTGGCACTGCCAAAGTGCCGAGTATGCCTGATATTCACCATTTTATTTTCTTCAGACTTTTACTTCAATACCTCCCACTTTTACTTCAATACCTCCCACTTTCACTTCAATACCTCCCACTTTCACTTCAATACCTCGCACATTCACTTCAATACATGCCACTTTTATTTCAATACCTCCCACTTTCACTTCAATACCTCCCTCTTTCACTTCAATACCTCCCCCATTCACTTCAATACCTCCCCCATTCACTTCAATACCTCCCCCATTCACTTCAATACCTCCCACATTCACTTCAATACCTCCCACATTCACTTCAATACCTCCCACATTCACTTCAATGCCTCCCACATTCACTTCAATGCCTCCCTCTTTCACTTCAATACCTCCCACTACATCCTTTCCGGCATAAAGATCAGCCCACACAACTCTCTGCAAATCCCTTCTCATTTCTCCAAATCTGGCTTTCCCCCACTCGAAGACCTTCAACCTCGGACCCAACCTATCCCTTTCCATCATTAAGCTAAAGCTAATGGACCCATGATCACTGGATCCGAAGTTCTCTCCAACTCTTACCTCCGTCACCTGCCCCATTGCATTCCCAAGCAACAGATCTAAAACCACTCCCCCTCTAGTTGGCGTCTCAACATATTGCTGTAAAAAGCAATCTTGAACACAATGCATAAATACTAAGCCATCCTGCCCTTTTACTGACTGCGTTTTCCAATCTATGTTTGGAAAATTGAAATCCCCAACCCACACCACCCTATTTCTCCTGCACATCTCACCTATTTCCTTGCACATTTACTCTTCTAGTTCCCTTTCCCCATTTGGAGGCCTATAATATACCCCCATAATAGTAATCTCACCTTTCTTATTTTTCAGCTCTACCCACACTGCCTCCCTCGACGAGCCCTCCAGTCTACCTTGCCTCAGCACTGCTGTAATACCCTCCCTGACAAGTAATGCCACACCTCCCCCTCTTAATCCACCAACTCTGTCACATCTAAAGCAGCAAAATCCTGGAACATTCAACTGCCAGTCACAACTTTCCTTCAACCACATCTCGTTAAAGGCCACACCATCATAATGCCACATGTCAATCCACACCTTTAACTCATCCAGCTTTCTTACTACGCTCCTCGCGTTAAAATAAATACATCTCAGGGATCTCCTACATCCTACCTTCTGCATATCCTCCTCTCTTCCATTCTCACAATTTTCACTACAACATCTTTTTACTACTTCTTGCTTTTCCTCCCTCAAATTATTCAAACTTGTATTTTTCTGTAGCCTACTAACTCTCACCCTGCTGTCCTGCCTAACTTGAAAACCCTCTCCCCAACCATACTAGTTTAACCCGCCCCCCCCTGACAGCGCTAGCAAATGCCCCCGCCAGGAGACTGGTCCCTCTGGGATTAAAATGTAACCCATCATTATGGCATAGGTCCCATCTTCCCCAAAAAAGGTCCCAGTGGTCCAAGAACTTGAAACCCTGTCTCTTACACCACCCCTTTAGCCACACGTTTAACCTCCACCTAATTCTATTTCTGCCCTCACTGTCACGTGTCACAGGAAGCAATCAGAGATTACCCCCTTAATGGCCCTCCTTTTAAGCTCCCTACCCAACACCCTATACTCATTCTGCAGGACCACTTCCTCCTTCCTTCCAACATCATTGGTACCAACATGTACCTCAGGCTCCTCACCCACCTCACCCACCCCTTTTAGGATGTTCTGAATGCGCATAGTCACATCCTGGACCCTGGCACCAGGGAGGCAAACCACCATCCAGTTTTCATTATCGCGTCCACAAAAACCTCTGTCTGACCTCCTAACCATTGAATCCCCTATGACTATCACCCTTTTCTTTTATCCCTACCTTTCTGGGTCACAGAGGTTGACACCACACCTCTGCCCGCCATAGTCTGACTATCACCCTCCTCAGTACTCAAGGTGGAGTATCAATTTCTGAAGATTACAAACTCGGGTGCTTGCACATGAACGATCCCTCCCTTTCCTCCTCCTAACGGTAACCCACTGCCCCTCCTCCCGTGGGCCCCTGTGCGACCACCTGCCTGTAGCTCTTATCTACGATAGCCTTATTCTCCCTAACCAGAGTGAGGTCATCGAGCTGCGGCTCAAGTTCCCTGACTCGGTCCCTTAGACGCTGCAACTCAGCCCACTTTGTGCACATGTGGATGTCCGGGAGATTTAAAGACTCCATGACTTCCCACATGTGACACTGAGAGCAGAAAACTGCCCTCACACTCATCCTTCCTCCTTCTCCTCACACCTTACAAAGTAAAAAAATAAACAG
This sequence comes from Narcine bancroftii, assembly GCF_036971445.1. NCBI lineage: Eukaryota > Metazoa > Chordata > Chondrichthyes > Torpediniformes > Narcinidae > Narcine > Narcine bancroftii. Next base: position 250,430,303 of record NC_091473.1, read on the forward strand.
ATATATATTAAATTAACTGTGAATGTCTTACCTTTTGCCCAGCATGCTCATCCTCAGCCTCTGCTCGCCAAAGCCTCAAAGACCCACTTCTTCACTGTGCCACTCACTCACTGGGCCCTTCCTTGCTGGCCGCTCCCTTATACTTACCGTCCTTTTATTGGCCCCTTGGCCAATTAACCCCCTCACTCTCTCCAAGCTCCTCCTCCTCCAGATAGTCATCCGAAATCCAGTCACCGCCTGCTCTGACTCACAGCCCGAACCAAGTAGGCCCAAGCCCTGGTAAGCCCTGGAATTTAACAAGTTGTAGTGAACTGGGAATTCATTACTGATGGCCTAATGACTGGCTCCTCCCCCAACTCCGCCCCCACATAATCCCGATAAAAACCTTGGATCCCTGCCAAAAGCTCAGTTCAGTCCAAAGACTATTGTGTGTTATTCTTACTGAATTAAAGTGTGTTGTTAAAGTGCTCTCAGTTGCGCTACAATTTTATTCAGTAAAAAGAGAATGGAAGCTCTGTTGAAACTAACGATGCTCATAATCGACCCTCTGTCCCCAGAGGCTCCGGAGGAATTCACGTACTGGTTGGAGTGCTTCCAAATGTACCTGGCAGCCACATAAATGATCTACTCCATGGATGAACTCAAGAGGTCAGCGCTCCTCTCATGCGTCGGACCTAAAAGATTCCCAATCGTCAGGGACTGCACTTCTTATGAATCGGCCATCGAAAGGCTGAAGGCTTACTACGTGAGGCCCCAAAATGTTGTCTTAGTGAGACATCAGCTCTCACAATGGAAGCAGCGGCCTGGTGAGTCCATTGAAGATTTTGCCCTTGTTCTACAAGTACTGCGAGGAACTCTGGGTACATAGATGGCCCGAGAACAGGAAGACGAGCAGGTCTAGGATGCTCTTGTCGGTGGCATGAGGTCCAAGTACATCAGGCAATAGTTGCTGGAGCAAGGCAGCATGGCGCTGTCTGACAAGGTGCAACTGGCCAAGTCTCTGGAGATGGCCCAACTGGGAGCTGATAACCTGGAAGGCACCCTCCAGGATGATCTGGTTCCCAGAGTGGCTCCACACACAGCATCAGCCCTGATGACAGTGGCCTTTGGCATTAAGGGATGCTTCTTCTGTGGCTGGCAGCAGCACCCAAGAACTCAATGTCCTGCTAAAGACTCCATCTGCTCCAGTTGTGGTAAGAAGGGGCACTGGGTGAAGATCTGCAGGGTGAGGGGGAGTTTTGAGAGGTCCAACATGTGCATGGCCCCCGCCAGGCTGACTGAGGTGAATCAAAAGCCCAATCCCACGACCTCCCAATGCCAGTGTTGTGTGCCAAGACACTGCGAGGACTGTGACGTGGGAAACCCCAGCGGCCATCTTGCTGCGTTAATCACTCAAACTGCACAATAACTATTTAGGCATTCACATCGGATCCATGTTGTTCTCCATTACCAGTGGCCGCCTATCCTCTACACCAGTGGTTTTCAAACTATGCCCCTGAACTCACATTCCACCTTAAGTATTCCCTATGCCATCAGTGCTCACTGATTGGTAAGGGATTGCTTAAGGTGGGATGTGAGTGGGAAGGGAAGGTTGAGAATCACTGCTCTAGACCCAATTGTTACTGAAACATTTTGCTTGAGAAAAATTGTCATTGGCCCATTTCCTTTGGAGTTATGAAACTGTGCACATAACGAGTCAATTAGATACGATTAAAGCAGTGGTTTTCAAACCTTTTTCCACTCACATTCCACTTTAAGCAATCCCTTACTAATCACAGAGCACATGGCATAGGGATTACTTAAGGTGGAATTTGAGTTTAGGGGGAAGTTTGAAAACCACTGCTCTACATGGTACAAGACTTAAATACTATAATGATGTAAGCAGGCACATTAGATGTAAGGGTCCTCGATACCAGTGGCTGCTTATCTTACCACCCTCTCCCACATGTGTACTCCAGACAGGGACTTCAGCAGACAATCCAATCCCGGTACCTTGGGGTGCAGCTCAGAGTTAAATAATATACGGTTTCTAACATTCTCTGACAAGATGGGGACTTAAATGGACACTCCCAGTTTCCTGCACCAATGGGGAGGGAGGGAGGGAGGGGCAGCTCAATGCTAAGTACTGCCAAACAATACTACAGTCCCCCTCTAAGTGTAGTGCACCCCTTACCAAAGACTCCTCCAGCGATGTCCACAGTTATCTGGCATAGAGCAGTGTTCGAAGACAGGTCCAAGGAGCAGAGAGAAAGAACTGTGGCATGTGTAAGAATTTATATGGTTGGGAGCTGGGTGTCTGGCCAAAGATGATGCTGCATCATTCATATGAGCCAACGACAAGGTGTACTCTAGTGGGTGAGTAGATTCCAACCTTGACTTGCAGGTGATGCGACTTCCAAATAGGGTCCAGACAGGGAGGTCACGTGATCCTCCGCAATCCACATACAACTGTTCCCCAGGTGCTTTATACTTTTGAGACAAACAAATGTGTGCATGTTGAGTCCTGATGCAAATTGATTCACACAGTCAATTATGCAATACTTAGACTCCAAGGATCATTCCGAGTCCCAGTCACTACCCATAATGCTTGGGGCTGGTCACGAGTCCCTTCACTGGACTTCTGGAGTCCAAGGCTCTCTGCTTTTCCTAAACCTTGGTCTCCTGCCTCAGGTGGCATTGGTGCTGACTCCCCTCCCTGGGTTGGGGAGGCTGGCTCTGGTCTTGCTGACTTCACTGCAGACCACAGAGGCAGAGTTGTCACTCTCCCTACCTCTCCCTACCTTAATCTGCCACTATGGACTTCCAGAAAGTACTCTTGGATTGTCCAATCAGAGGCAAGGTGGAAAGGCCACTGTTGTGGACCAATTTAAAAAAAAAGTATTCAAGAACTGATGAAAGGTTAAACAAAATATGCTGGAGGAACTCAGTGGGTCGAGCATCACCAATGGGAGAAAAATGGATGTTTGTGATTGAAACCCTCTTTCATGTGAAAAAGGCTCCCTCCCTCTCCCCGTCCCACCCCACCCCCTCAGGACCCCCCTTAAATCCACCTTTTCCTCTTAACACTGACCTCTTTTCTCCTCATCCTGGGTCTTGACAAAGGGCTTCAGCCCAAACCTGGACCATTTTTTTCCTCCAACTGACGCTGCTCCTCTCCCTGATTGTGTTTAGCTTCAGATTCCAGCATCCATGATGTCCTGTGTGTCTCCAGCTGATCAAAGGTGGTTAGGAACACCTATTCTTGCCGGTCTTACGACCTGGGCTCATGTCTTGTTCAGCTGGTTTTGTATCAGGGATCAGTTTGGTCAACCATCCCATGATTCTTAGCTCGCTGTTCTGCTTGGCCAGGGTTGTCCACTCTGTCTTCACTGGAGTTCCATCCCTTTCAATTTGTCCAGCTCTCCCTCAACATTTCATGCTGGTCAACACTGGCAATAGATTGGTTTTGCAGCTATTTAATTTAGAAACACAGCAAGGTAACAGGCCCTTCTGGCCCATGAATTCATGCTGCCCATGTGACTAATTAACTCACAGATCCTGTATGTCTTTGGAATGTGGGAGGAAACCCTTTCAGACATGGGGAGAATGTACTAACTCCTTACAAACAGCGCCGGATTCGATCCTTAGTCTCTGGTGGTGTAATAGTGTTGTGGTAGCCGTCCTGCCTTTGAAGCATCTCAGTTTTCTGATGTTGAATTCTTTTGTGTAGTTTGCTGATCCAGTGTGATATTCCAAACAGTTTTTTGCCCTGAATACACTGGTAATTGCCTGGTTATTGAGGGTATATCCCTTTTCTTCTCTTGAACAGACTTGAATGTTAACTGTTTTGATTGCCATCTGTTTATTGAAATGACCAAATTGAAATGTTAAGTTTCAAATTAAATATACATTTTTGTTGTTGGAAGGTAACGGCCCTTTAAAATCTACGCTAATCCTCTCAAAAGGTCAGGTTGCCTTGATAAGAGTGGCCTCTGGAGCTTTGAAGTATTGCGGTTTGATTTCTGCGCAAACAGGACAGCTTTTAGTCAGTTTCCTGACTTCTTCCAGGGAGTAAGGAAGGTTGTTAGCCCTGATGTAGTGGAAGAATCTCGTGACTCCTGGGTGGCACAGTCTGCTATGGATCTCATTTAGTCCCTCCAGCTGAGCACCAGCAGCAGATCGTGACAATGCGTCAGAGGGATGATTTAACCTGCCCGGTCTGTACTGGATCCCATAATTATAAGTTGAGAGTTCTATTCCCCAGCGTGCCATCTTATCGTTCTTGATTTTACTTTTGTGTTTATCCATGTAGGCTACAGATTTCTGATCAGTGACAAGAGTAAATTTTCTGCTCGCTAGAAAGTGTCTCCAGTAGCGAACAGCTTCAATAATAGCCTGGGCTTCTTTTTCAATGGAAGAATGTTTAAGTTCAGATCCACGTAACATGCGGGAGAAGAATGCCACAGGTCTGCCCTTTTGATTAAGGGTTCCTGCCAAGGCACAATCTGAAGCATCAGTTTCCACTTGGAATGGGACATCTTCATCAATGGACGAGAGTGCAGCTTTGGCAATATCAGCTTTAATTCTCTCGAAAGCGTTCAAGGCCATTGGAGAGAGAGGAAAAGATTTAGTGTCAAACAGAGGGCGTGTCTTCATGGCGTAGTCCTGAACCCATTTGCAGTAGTAGGAAAAGAATCCCAAACACCTTTTAAGGGCTTTTGCTGAGTTTTGGGGTGGTAACTTCTTAAAGGGGGCCATTCTTTCTGGGTCAGGGCGGATTTCACCCTTGCAGACAATGTAGCCCAGAATGGGTAACTCTGTCACGCTGAACACACATTTGCCCTCGTTAAATATAAAGTTGAGTCCTTTAGCTGTTGCTAAAAATTTCTTTAAGTTGTTGCTATGCTCAGCCTGTGTTTTCCCACAGATAGTGACATTATCTAGATAGGGAAATGTACCCTGTAACTCATACGTCCTAACAATCTTATCCATTTCCCTCTGAAACACTGACACACCATTAGTGACTCCAAAAGGTACCCTTTTAAACTGGTATAACCCCCATCAGCCTCAAAGGCTGTATAGGGTCGTTTCTTTTTTTTAATGGGGATTTGGTGGTAAACTGCTTTGAGGTCGATAGTGTATTGTATTGTGCTATCTGATTAATAATTTCATTGATACGTGGCAGGGGGTAGGCATCCAGGTTCGTGGAACGGTTGATTGTCTGGCTGTAGTCAATAGCCAGTCATTTCTTAGTGTGATTTTTCACAACTACCACCTGGGCTCGCCACGGACTCTTACTGGGTTCAATTCTCCCTCTTTAAGCAATCTGAGTCTCAGCTTTGATAAACTCATGATCCTCTTTGCTGTAAGAACGGCTCTTTGTGCCAATCGGCCGACACTCGGGGGATAAATCACTGAAAAGGGAGGGAGCTTTGATCTTTAATGTGGACAGACCACAGTAACTAGCGTGGGGGATGGTAAGTGTGGGTAGTGGCACACCGAAATTTAACACTACTCTGTTCATCTGAGATTGAATATCTAACCCCAGTACCACAGGGTCTCAGAGCTCCAGCATAATAAAGAGCCACACTGGCTGTTCTACAAAATGCCAGGCAATGTCCCTGCAAATTTTAAGTAACTTTACACTTGTCCTGTACAGTTTTTGTAAGTTCACTACAAGCCATTGATATCTTTCGGTTCGCTGGATATCTCCGTAGGTTTAAGGCTCTGGCAACTCTCTCGTGGATGTAGCTGTCAGCACTCCAAATCTATTAAGACAATCAAGAGTCTCACCATTCACCTCCCCTTTCATAGTCGACCGTTCCAGTCCGTAACATCCCCCAAGCTTTAGTCAATTGAGCTATCTCAGGGGATCTCACCTCACTGTCACTTGAAGTCAATTCAGCCTGCTCGTCTGAAGATTCCCCCTTTTCACAGTTGTCTTCCATTCCAGCATCTCCAGGACACATTTTCTTGGTGCTTCTCTTCTTTTTCTTATCAGTGGGAGTACTTTTTGCCTTACATGCTTTAGCGAAGTGGCCGAGTTTCCCACAATAGCTGCAGGTAGCAAATCGAGCCAGGCACTTCTGTCTGGAGTGCCAGCTCTTATCACAGAAGTAGCATTTTTCAGGAGTTTGCCTTTTTCTTTCCTTTGGGGTTCCAGCACTCCTGGATGTTTCCTTTTCGGTTTCTAGCATTTCACTGGACCCCATGGCACTTCTCAGTGTTTTGGCTAGAGTGACTGCCCGGTCTTAGGTTAAGGGCTTCGTCTCCAGCATCCACTGTCGGATGAAACTGGAGTCAATCCCGTTGATGAAAGCATCCAGCTTCAAGGCATTGCGGTGTTGTTGTACATTGACTGCCCTGACATCACATTCATTTGCCAGCGAGTCGAGGGCCAGTGGATAGGCAGCATCACTTTCCCCGGGTTTCTGGCATCTAGTCAGCAACTGGTGTCGAGCAAGCACCACGGCATAGTAAGCAGACAGACGTTCCCGGGCTATAGCCAGAGTGGTAGCTCCTTGTGTTACAGCGAAAGGGACCTCACCCAGCAGAGAGTTCAGGTGGCTCCACTGTATCACCTCATCTACCATTTGCTTCGAGCTATGTAGTAATCGAAACAAGCAATCCAGTGGTTGAAAATTTCTCTGGCCCTCGGGGCAGACTGGTCAATTATCAGCCACTCTGGCTTGAGGGCTGCATCCATTTCTGCTAGTAAAATTGAAGTGCCAGTTGATGAAGTAGAGAAAGATGATGTGGTCAAACAATAATCATGGCTTTTATTAGCAGAAACTCATGGTACATTAATGAAAGACAATAGGTGCATATACAGTTATATATCCAAGGGGAATGTCCTTAACAGTAGACATAATGCACAGACAATGTTAGTACAGCAAGGCTCACCAGAGGGGAGACAGGCAGCTTGGCAGACATTCACCACAGTTGCATTTTGTAGAACAGCCAGTAGGAGATAAGTCATCCATTTCAATCTAGTTTAAACTGAATTCTTCCATTAACCCCGCCATCACCCTGCCTACAGCACAAATGACTGAATGAATTGATCTTGCAATCTCTTACCAAGTCAATACTTGCCAGAGGATTTGAGCCTGTGCTGTTTTGTACAAATATATGTTACAGTAACAGTACATTAATTGTTACAGTACATTAAAATCTTTCAGGCTTAATTAAGATTATTTACATCTTCTTCTTGCATTCTAGAGAGTCATTCTGAATTGTAAATATTACTATAAAACCCTGTAAACAAGAGACATGTAGCTTTGCTTGGACTATTTGAAAAAGTGGGAATATTTAAAACCATATAACCATATGACAATTACAGTACAGAAACAGGCCATCTCGGCCCCTCTAGTCCACACTGATTTAAGAGATCTCCACTAGTTCCACCTACCTGCTCCCCGTCCATAACCCTCCAATTCCCTCACATCCATGTAATCACCCAACCTTCTCTTAAATGACAACATTGATCCTGCTGCAACCACCTCTTCCGGAAGGTCATTCCACTCAGCCACTCTCTGAGTGAAGAAGTTTCCCCTCATGTTACTTCTAAACTTTTGCCCCCTAACCCTTAATTTATGACTCCTCGTTCCAATCTCACCTACCCTCAAGGGGAAGAGCCTATTCACATCTACTCTGTCTATCCCCCTTATAATTTTAAATACCTCTATCAAATCCCCTCTCAACCTTCTATGCTCCAATGAATAAAGACCCAGTTGACTCAATCTTTCCTTGTATTCTAGACACAGCAATCCCGGCAACATTTTAGTAAATCTCCTCTGCAGCCTCTCTACCTTATTGATATCCTTCTTACAATTTGGGGACAAAATATTCCAAATTTGGCCTCACCAAAGCCTTGAACAGTCTCAATATCACCTCCCAGCTCCTATATTCCATGCTTTGATTTATAAAGGCCAGCACACCAAAAGCCTTCTTTACCACTCTATCTACATGAGAATCCACTTTCAAAGAACGATGAACCATTATTCCAAGATCCCTCTGTTCCTGTGCATTCCTCAATGCCCTCCCCTTCACTGCATATATTCTGTTTTGATTATTCTTCCCAAAATGAAGCACCTCACACTTATCGATATTAAACTCCATCTGCCATCTTTCAGCCCACTCATCTAAGCCATCCAAATCTTTCTGCAGTCCCCAAAAACCATGTTCACTATCCACAACTCTCCCTATTTTTGTATCGTAACCATATTTATTCAGCTCTCATGTTAGAAATAGAGGTAGCAATGGGCTATTCAGGATCTCGCGATCCAGGGCAAATCTTTTACATGTGAGAAACTGGAAAATGCTGCCAGAAACCTTTTAACCTAAAACATAGTCATAGAAACTTGCCCTTATGGAATTCACAAAGCACCAAAAAACTCAAATTAGAGGTACAGAACAAAAATTCCCACCTGAAATTTATGAGGAGAAAGATAACTAAAAACATGAAAGAAACAACAATTTTTAGATCAATTTTTTGACAGTTAATGTTAAGTAAAATTGCATTCAGACACTTGATTATAGGATCATTACCTCACTGAAATGCAGGGTGAACTGTATCCAAAGATCTGTTAGTTTATTAAATGAAGCTCTTTACCATATCTTCTGTTATCTTCACACTGTACATGGATGCACTACCCCATCATTACCATGGATAATCAGGAGGTGACCATTACAACCACCACATCCCCTTGCAGAACATCCCAAACATTTGCTATAAATTACAGCTGTTTGTTTTCCAATCATAGAGAAAATGAAGCCACAGGATTTTGGAAAAATCCATTTTATTCAATTTTTTGGGATGAGCACATTTACTTCCTACTCTTAAAAGCCTTTGAGAAACTGGCCCTCTTCAAGAACTGGTGCACCTCCGTGCTCATTGGGAAGGGAGTTCCAGGATTTGGACCCAGCAAACATGAAGGAAGGGTGATATAATTCCATTCAGGATTGGGAGGTGCATGATTGATTATAAATCAGGAGACAGGAAGTTTAATCACAAAGTGAACATTAATACAGTCTTAGAACATAGAACAAAACAACAAAGGTACCCTTTGGCACATGTCAGAGTTGAAAATGATGCCAAATAGAACTAATTCTCTGTTGTCTTCACATGATTCATATTGCTCTATTCTCTGTTTAGAAGCCTTTTCAATGGTATAGTCATATTTGCTTCTACCAGTATCCTAGCAATCTGTTCCAGACACCTAACACCCTTTGTGTAAAAAAAAAACAGGACCCACATTTCTCCTGTAAACAATTACATTATGATGTAAATGACACAAGTGTAACAATCACTGACCCCTAAGTCAGCTTGCACCTCAAAGTGGCCTGTGAAATGTTAGACAGTCATTACGAATAACCCCACCATCATAACATCTTGTGGGTTTCAATCAAGCTCCCTCACTTTTTGAAACTCCATTGCAAGCAAGTCCAGCTTGTTCAACAAAAGATTATCTGCCTGTTTCACATATTAAGCCAATACACATTCCTTGAACTCTTATAACACAATACCATCCTTCCTTAACTAAGGAAACCCATGTTACATCTTGTTATTCAAGACATAGTCGGATCAATACCCAATATAACTGAAGCATTACCTCCCTACTTTTGCATTGAATATCTTAGCAATAAACAATTCCATTGTTAGATTTCTGCGATTTCCGCTGAGATCACCTGACTGGACTCTAGTGATTCGCATAGCATCCATTCAGCTCATCACATTTCTTGGTGTGCCTCTCACTTTGGGCTTAACACTGGGATTGGGAGCTAATTCCTCTTCAAATCATATCATTGGTTCCTCTTTGAGTCAAGGTAATTTGGCAACTTTTCAAAAAATATCTTTAAATTAAGGAAACCGTAGAATTCAGAGTTGGACATTTTTGTTCAGCTATTTTCCTGTGGAAAATCTCACATTTCCAACATTGTCAGTGATTATATAAACTCAAGTCGACTTAAAAGTTATTGTAGAATATTGCCTTTATGAACACAATTCTCGTCGGGGTGGGAATTTATAACCAAGATTAAGTATAATTCGGACTCTATATCAGCATTTGAGTACATTGGATGGTCAGCTATAAGATGACGCATTGACGTGAGTTGGAATTGGAGTGGATCTCTTGTTAGTTAGCAACGACTAGACAATTCAGAATTAGGACAAAAATTATATTATTCAAGGAACTCAGTGCGATATGTTATGACATGCTTATTAAATAGTGACTTGGTAAAGTCAGATTATTATCTCTACCACAAGTCTGTTATGGTGAATCGGTAATATGTTGTCTCTAAACTCGTGCTTCAACAACTATTCTATTGGTTAGGTTATTTTTCTCTCTAAAATTAGTATTAAAAATAGTTTCTCATCAAGAATTCATCCTTCTACAGAAACCAATTTGGTTTCTCAAAATGTCTCCAACCATTGGCAGATTCTGATCCTGTAGGATTCACAAGGATTCAGTTCAAGCTACCTTGTGAAAAACAAGATCCTCTTCACATTTCACATGTTTATTAATTTTTTAAAAATCCCTTCCTTTATGGCAGGAGTCCACATTCTTTGGCTTCTCATCAGTGCTAAAGCAAATCAAGACAAGCTGCAGTCTGTAGCCAGCACTATTTCACGAGTTCAGATCATGTTTTTCGTGTGACCATTCATGACATCTTCGCATATTATTAATGGATGTGGAAAAACACAAATACTGCCTGCTTCACAGAAGCCAAACACCTCAGAATTCCACAAAATCTGCAACAAAGAAAACTGGAAGTTAACTCCAATGAGGAATAGAAAATAATTGTTAATCAAAGTCAGTCTATTTATTGTTTTAGGCATACAGCACAGTAACAGGCTCTTTTGGCCCATGAGCCCATGCTGCCCCAATTACACCCAGTTGGCCTATAACCCCCCCCGGGAGGAAACCGAAGCCCCAGGAGAAAACCCATGCAGACGTGGGAGAACCTACAAGGTTCTTACGGACAGCATGGGATTTGAACCTTGGTCCAGGTCGTTGGCACTGTAACAGCATTGCGTTAACAGCTACACCAATTGTGTCACCCAAAACAGAATGATCTCAACAGAATTTGAGGACCTGCTGCCTTTCCTTTATGAAGTCAGGTTGTCAGGGATAGGTGATTAAATGGAACTGATGTTCAGATAGCAGAGTAAGCTTGAGGTAGTGTTCGATGTTTTTATTTATTTTGTAACTAATGGGGAATTCCCACCATAATAAAAAGTGCTTAAAGATTATTGTCATAAGCTTTGTACAATGTACATATGAACCAAAATCTTTACTTGCTACAGTTGAACAGATAAAGTCAGTCGTATAGCGTGGTAAAAGGCCCTTTGGCCCAACTAACCCATGTCAACCAAAAAGGTCCCACCTACACCTGCCTGCTCATATCTCTTAAACCCATCCTATTTATGTATAAAAAAAACTTCACTAACAACCACAATAGTATACAAATGAATTGAAAAGAGACATTAAATACACTGTTCAGCAGTGCATGAGGCCATGGACAAACAGGATGGAGGTGGGGTAAATCACCTCCAATGTTTGTTTCCACAATGCATCAATTTTGAAGTTGTATGTGCAGTTATAAAATATATGTCTAGTGGAAAGACCATTAAGCCTTTTTTTTAAATGCTATTTTTGAAATGTATAAAAAAAATTAATCAATTTGTACAAACAGCCCTTTGGAAGACAGCAATGTGATAAGAATCAGATGTTTGCTGAGAGCTAAATATTGGCCTGGTACCAAATATCTGTTCTTTGACAGAATGCTTTCGGATCTATTACTCATGAGGGCAGGAAGGGTTTTTGTTTATTGTAAAAACACAGAAATGCTGGAAGAACTCAGTCGTAGGAGGTAAAGATATAGAACCAACGTTTTGGGCCTGAGCCCTTCTTCAAAGTACGAGCAGGTAGGCATCTGATTTAAAAGGCGAGGGGAGGAGGGAAGAATGAACAGAGAGAGAGAGAAAAAGAGAAAGCTAGAGAAAGGAGATATAGGATGGTGGAAGGAAGGGGGGGAAGGGCAGACTAAAGGAAACTAGAGGTCGATGTTAGAATTGCAGTGTCGGTGGCCAGGAAGTGCATTGCAGTGACTTTGAAGTTCAACTCTATTCTTAGTATCGAGTGATGGAACAAGGAAATGCAAAGTTGCGTTCCCCTGGAGAAAAAAACTTACAATCTGAGAAACAAGTACAGCACCTTTCGGAAGATTTGGCAGCCATACATGCACTACATAGGGGCATGGAAGTGATTGTTTTACCGTTCCCTGCTGTGGCTCCCTCTCTCCCGCATTGATCCCGATCAAGGAAAGTCAAGAATGATCCCCGACCCGGAAGCCGTCCGTGGAGCCATTTCTTTTTTATTATTTGTACTTTTATTCATTTTCTTGATGTTAATGTGTGTTATTTTTATTGACATTGTAGTATGAATGAATCGTTTAGTTTTATAGATGGGGGAGGAGGGTGGGTAATGACATGGGCTTGTATCTACAGACATAGAGAAAAGGAGTACATATACATGCACATGAGATTGTGAACTGCCATCGTTGGCAGTATGCGGTATATGACTGTACAGACCCTCTATGAAAAATTATAAATAAAATTTTCCAAAAAAAGAAGTCAATGTTAGATATCTGGAATATGTCTTCCTGATTCTGTCTCTGAAGTTGATGATGTCATCAGCCCGGTGACCCCAGAGGGTTGAACAGTGTAACACTGTAGTACCAATCAACTTCGGATGTTTTCACATCCACATGGGTTATTTAGGTGTAAAGTTTTTTTTAAAAAGACTTACTTCTCATTCTGCTCTTTTACAGTTCCACGTTGGTTTCATCCAGAGAAGTGTTGCTGTAAAGAGAAAATTGCTACAGGTTGATTGGTAGTCTAAAGACCTTTAAGCCTTTTTTGGTAGTCTGAAGGGAAAGATATCACAATGAACCTTCAACCACAGTGAAACCTTGATTTTACGCGACCTCATTTAACGCAAATTTGGATATAACTCAATGTGTCATTGGACCTTTTTTTTTGGCTCTTTCTGGAATTGAAAGGTTTTTTTGCTGAGTTAGATCAAAATGGAACAAGCTACGAGAAAAAGAAAGTATTTTTCTGTAAAAGATAAGCTTTATGCACTCGATGCAATCAAGACTAAAAGTCAAACTCAAGTTGCACGAGACTTCGGGACACTGGAATCAACACTTTGTAGCTGGAAATCTAAAGAAGAAAAGTTACGAGCGTCGCTTTGCAAAGTTGAAGAAGAAGCAGGGCTAAAAGCCAAATGCCTGAAGACAGTCAAAGATGTCAGCCTTGATGAATCCCTGTACAAGTGGTTAGTCCAAGCTCACTCAGAAGGCCTTCCAATTTCTGGTCCTATTTTCAAAGCTCAAGCCGAGGTTTGATAAGCAAATCCACACTAGCAATGGATGGGAAGACCGATTTCAATGCTGTCACGGGATTTCTCAAGTGTTAGTGTCAGGAGAAATTCGCTCAGCCAACAGTATTGCACCCAGCCAAGATCAAGCCAAGCCAACAGTATTGCCACCAGCCAAGCTCAAGCCAAGCCAACAGTATTGCCACCAGCCAAGATCAAGCAAGGAACACTCGATCACTTTTTTAAAGAAATAAACTGTAAAAGATGATAGCTAATATTCTTGAATGTTTTTATTTGTTTTGTTTACTAAAAATTGAATCAGTTTGAATGCTGATATTCTTGAACCCTGATTTAGCGCGACCCCGCTCTTTTTGCGATAACCTTTTATGGACCCCAATACATTATAACGGGCCACACATTTATTTTATAGCAGAATTTCTCTTGGTGACTGTGTCAGCCATTGGATTAAAGGTGGGTCAAGACAACAGTATGAACAATCAATTGACTTTGTATGGCAAAGAATGCCAACTTTCCTTGTTTTTTTTAAACAGAACTTATGAGAGAAACTATAGCAACATCTCATGATAAAAGCAGGATAAGTTCTCCACAGCCAATCTTGGTCTCTTAAAGCAACATGCTTATCAAATCTAATTAACAGGAAGATTATCCACTCACTATCTCTGGGTTAGTTGGAGATACTGCTTTCACCATATAGAGGCCTTTATCATGCCTGAGGTTTTCCAATAGTTTAACAAAAGCGCTTGAGATAATGCAAGACTTAATCATCTTCAAGTGTTACCAATAACATGGCATGGTTAGTACAATGCTATTATTACAGCACCAGCGATCAGGACCGGGGTTAAAATCCCGTGCTTTCTATAAGGAGTTTGTATGTTCTCCCTAGCAGCTTTCAGGTGCATCTTCTGACTTAACATAACATAACATAACATAACAATTACAGCACGGAAACAGGCCATTAGGCCCTTCTAGTCCGCACCGAACCAAACACCCCTTTCTAGTCCCACCTCCCTGTACAATGCCCATAACCCTCCATCTTCTTCTCATCCATAGACCTGTCCAACCTTTTCTTAAATAATACAATTGACTCCGCCGCCACTATTTCTCCCGGAAGCTCATTCCACACGGCTACCACTCTCTGAGTCAAGAAGTTCCCCCTCATGTTACCTCTAAACCTCTGCCCCTTAATTCTTAACTCATGTCCTCTTGTTTCAATCTTTCCTCCTCCTAACGGAAATAGTCTATCCACATCCACTCTGTCTATCCCTTTCATAATCTTAAATACTTCTATCAAATCCCCTCTCAACCTTCTACGCTCCAAAGAATAAAGACCTAATCTGTCCAATCTCTCCCTATACTCTAGATGCTTAAATCCAGGTAACATTCTGGTCAACCTTCTCTGCACTCTCTCCACTCTGTTTATATCCTTCCTATAATTAGGCGACCAGACCTGCACACAGAACTCCAAATTAGGCCGCACCAACGTCTTATACAGTCTCAACATCACCTCCCAACTCCTATATTCCATGCAATGATTGATAAAGGCCAGCATACTAAAAGCCTTCTTCACCACCCTATTCACGTGAGTTTCTACCTTCAGAGGCCTAGCCTTGACATAATGTTTTGGTTACAGACTGTCAGAGGCCTAGCCTTGATGCAAAATAATCCATTTTTTCAAAGTGATAAGCTATGAGTAAGCAATTTTTGGGTAATATAAGCCATGGTCCCCATGGGTTCCGGTTTCTTCCCACTATTCAAAATGTACCAGGGATGTAGGTTAATGGGGTGTAAATTGGGTGGCATGGACTTGTGAGCCAAAATGGCCTGCTACCATGCTGTATATCTAAATTGAAATAAAATTTTAAAAGCTATTTAGTATTTTCTGAATATAGTAATTTCTATAACACCACTTCATATTGCATGGTTAATGCTTACTGAGAAGGCATCTAAATTGGAGCCTCTGCCCCTTCTTAGAAGAGATTAGGGCCCCAAATAATTGAAACAGTTTGCTAATTGAAGTCTTTGCAACTCTCCATGGAAGAGACTGCTGTCTTTATTGGACAGATGTAAACTCAAGAGGCCACAGCTGTTGGAATCTGGACGACAAACAATTGACGGGAGGAAGCAGACGTTCAGAGGCATCAGTAAGGTGGGGGGGGGGGGGGAGAGAGAGAGGAGAAATGGTCAGAGTTTCAGGTCAAATCCCTTCATTGAGACGGATGTAAAACTACATCGGACAACTGCTGGTCGTTTGGACATATGCCAAACAGGGCCAATCAGATGAGGCAAGATGTTAAAGATATCAAAGGATCAAGGATCCACAATAGCCAGCACACGCTCAGTTCTCGCTGCTACCATCGGACTACCAACTTCAGGAACAGCTGCTGCCCCTCCACTGTCAGATTCCTCAACAACAAACTCAATCAGCGACTCATTTAAGGCCTCTTACTTGTGCTCTTTATTTTTTTTTAAATTCTCTCTGTATTGCACAGTCAGTTTGTTTACATTTCATTATCTGTTAACAGTTCTTTATTTGTTTGCATGTGTACATTGTGTATTTTTTTTTGCACTGCCCATAAGGGGTAAATCTGCCAGGCCAGCAGGAAAAAGAGTCTCAGGATTGTAATGCGTATGTACTCTTGACAATAAATCTGAAATCTGTTCATCTTCATACATAAAGTGGAAATCCGATTGCTTGACAACTAGCTCCCGCTTATGTAAGAAAACGCTTCTGCTTTATTCAAATACAAGCTGCCATAGCTGAGCAATTCAGATGGAGATTAACAGCAGTGAACATCAATGTGAGCCAGACAACCAAGAGGGGCCTTTAGATGGGGAAATGGGGCCAGGTACTCAGATAGTGTCGGTTTGCTCTGTGAACTATAGGCACTAGTGAAAAGGAAAGTCTCTCTGCCACATACCTCACAAAATAGGTATAAAAAAATCATGAGATGGATAGATTGAGAGAATGCACCGAGTCTTATTCCCAGACGAGGGGAAATCAGTAACCAGAGGACATAGGTTTAAGGTGAAGGGTGGTGGGGGGAGATTTAATACGAACCTCGGGGATAACTCTTTTACACAGAGGGTGATGAGTGTGTGGAATGTGCTGCCAGAAGCAGTGTTGCAACTTCTAAGAACTATTTGAACAGATACATGGATAGGATGTTTAGAGGGACATGGGCCAAACTCAAGCAGGTGCATCCATGGCTTGTGATTCTGACTTCAAGCAAATTCATCCATAAATTTTTTAAGCATTTTTCAGAAATAACACCTTCAGTTGTAGAATTGGCAAAAGACAATTCGTTTTCAAAAAAACCCTTTCTCCATACAACATGCAGCAACAAAGCACTTGTATTATCTTTAAGAACACTGATGCTGGTTCACAGTGGAAATCCACTTGAAGGATTATCTTTGGAACTGACAAGGCAATTTTTTTCCACTGACACTTGTAAACTACTTTCTCAAAGAAATGTTAACTCCATTGATACTTTAAGGCCACCTATACTACCCATTGTATGTGGGGCATACAGATTTTACACCATTGTAACTGCCAGGAAGAGAATAAGCAAGATTAATAAATGAGAACTAAATTCACTTTGTTTTCACCAATGCTACTTGACCTGTTGAGTTCCTCCAGTAATCAGATTTTTTGCTCCAGATTTCAGCATCTGCAGTCTCTCTTGTGTACCCACTAATAACGGTTCATGTCAATCAACCTCTTTTTCTGACTGACAAGAAAGAAAATCACTTTTAAGTCAGTTCTCAGGGATAGAACTCTAATGTAACTCAGGGTCAGCTTATACTTTATGAAGTGAGACTGAGAAATTCATTGAATTCTTACCAACACTCTAGCTCCCAAGATTGCATGTTTTGGACACTGTAATGCATCCCCTTCACCTGAAAGATACAGAAACAAAATTGTACTGAGAAGGTTATGATTTATACATTTCCACCTTATTTTTCCATTAGTATCCCTCATGCTAGAATACAAAAAGAGGTGACATTGGATCATTGCCGTTTCAGAGAGTAAAACTGAATTAGTTTAAGTCTGTAGAACCACTGCAGAAACAATGAAAACTCAAGGGACTGCATAAGCTGGAATCTCGAGGTAAAAATAAACTGCAGAGGAACTCAGCAGGCCAAACAGCAACTGTGGGCAAGGGTGAGGGGGTGGGGGCGAAGGAATCTTTGAGACCCTGCATCAGGAATGAGAGAGGAAGGGGCAGGTGGAGGGAAGAATGAGACAGGGAGGCAATAGATGGAATGAGAAGGGGTGAAGGATGACGGATAAAAGGAACCAGATGGAGGAGTGGAGTTAGAAGATGAAGAGCAGTGGGTGATAAGAGGAAGGAGGCAAAGAGGGAAAAAGAGGGGTATGGAGGCATTTTTTTTGGGGGGGTGGGAGGGTCAGGTGAAGGTAGACACAGAAGCTGGAGTGTGAAACAGGAATGTAAAGGCTGCCATTGCTGGAATATGATAACTTGGAGTGATAATGGGAATCACTGACATCGAAGGCAGATGGAACAATAATGGGTAAAAATGGTGGTTCATGGGCAGATAGAACTAGGAGTGGGTGGGGAATGACAATCAGTGATGAGGGCTGAAGTGTGGGTGTGTGTGGAAATGGAGACAAAAATGGGAAGAATGGAGGTGGATCAGAAGCGGGGTTGGGGGAAGAGAGAGAGAGAGTAACACAAAAGTCTGCAGACAATGTGATTGTAGTATAAACGCATAGAAATGCTGGAGGATCTCAGCCGGTCTTTCAGCGACCATAGGAGCTTAAAATATATTACTGACGTTTTGGGCCTGAGCCTTTCTTCAAAGTATAAGCAAGAAACAGGAAAGCATCCAAATAAAGAGTGGGGGGAGAGAGAGAGAGAGAGAGAGAGAGAAAGAGACAGAGAGTGAGAGAGATAGAGACAAAGAGAGAGATAGAGAGAAAGAGAGAGAAATGGAGAGAAAGAGAGAGAGGCAACAGAAATGGAATTTTAAACCCCGACAGCTGAAGGGATCTTAATAAATGTGGGGCAACTGATTGATGTAAGACCCTTTCCATCAACTTACAGTATCTTTGATCTATTACAATCAAGAAGGAGGTGCAGAAGCATCAAAATCAGAACTGCAAAGGAAATAGCTTCTTCCTTCAGGCCATGAAATTGATGAACGAAATCATTCCAAAATATTTATGTATATTTATTTTAAATTACCGTATATTTTGGCATACGTTGGCTGGCGTACAAGTCAACTCCCATTTTTCAGCCTTATTTTAAGGGTTTAATGGTATATCCAGCATTTAGGTTGACCCCAATTTTTGAGATGCCTGAGTTGGCCTGTTGACCACCATATAAGTCAACCCCTAAGGATGGCAGTGCTTGAGATGGTCATTGTGTCAACCTCCGAAGATCGCGCAGATTGATCCGCTGGCATTGACTGGAGGTGATTGCTATTATGGAGGGTCCGTCAATACAATGCAACACATGACGAAAGTATGAAACGAGTTTTAAATTGAAAGTGATAGAAATGGCCAAGAAAACCAACAAATGCGCTGCTTCAAGAAAATTTGATATGTATGAGAAGTTGGTAAGAGATTGGAGGAAGAAAGAAGAGACTTTAATAAAAATACCAAAAAGGCAATGTTCTTTGAGAAAAGGAATCACTTGTTGGGCAGTTGGAAAATCATGTTGCAGATTAGGTTTCAGAACAGAGGCAAAATTGCTACATAGTCACCAGAAATAAAATAAGAACATTTGCCATACAGTGAGCAAGGTCACACTCAGACCTCAGTAAAGATTTTGAGGCGACACTCGGCTGGTGCAACCATTTCATGAACAGGAAGAATCTGGTATTATGACAAAAAAAAAACAAAAATTGCACAGAAACTATCAAAGATCTTGATCATAAAGTTGTAACTTTTGACAAGTTTATCATATGTAACGGGCAAAAATACCAGTTTGCATTTGCAAATATCAGCTACGTGGACGAAACTCCCATGAATTTTGACACAATTGGCAATAGAATAGTGGAATGGAAAGGTGAAAAACTCTACAAAATACAGGCCATGAAAGGACCAGGTTTATCATGGTGTTATCGTGCATGGCCAACAGGACAAAGTTAAGATCTAAGGTAATTCTTCAAATGCACAATTAAATTGAAAATAAAATTCTCTGAGGGTATTTTTGTACATTTTCATGAAAAAGGATGGACTGATGAAAATGGTGTATGCGTGGAACAAGTAGCCAGGTGGCTTATGCAAAGAATGGAGTTTGCTGGTCAGCGATGTGTTTTGAGAAGACTAAAAGTAGATTAGCACTGCATAATACTCACATGGCGGTTATCCCAGGTGGTTTGACGTCTATATTGCAACCTCTCAATGTCTGCTTGAACAAGCCATTCAAAGACCATGTTGCGAGGAATGAAATAAATGAATGTCAAATGAAGACAAAAGGTGGGGAAATTCATGCTACAACATTATAGGTCCTCAGGCCTGAAACATTGTTGAGTTTCTCAACCATTTTTGTGTATTGAATAAGAGTGAGGTTTGGTAAGGGGTGGGGTGGGGGGGAGTATGGAATAGATATAAAAGTTTAACCAGGAGGCTTAGGAGAGGTGATTATTAGGAATTTATTGCTTCTATGAGATGTGGAATCAGAATTGATGAGGGAATTGTAAGGGAGCTTAAGATGGAATAATTTTAATGAATAAAATGAAGGTGGCTGGGATCCTG
Source organism: Narcine bancroftii (assembly GCF_036971445.1). Taxonomy (NCBI): domain Eukaryota; kingdom Metazoa; phylum Chordata; class Chondrichthyes; order Torpediniformes; family Narcinidae; genus Narcine; species Narcine bancroftii. The sequence goes on from NC_091473.1 coordinate 250,450,409, forward strand.
AGAACCACACCACTGGCAGCTAGCATTCACCAGAACCACCTGCTTCTTTTCTCTATCCATTCTAAGATCTACTTTTAATGCTCTAGAACCAGGAAAGGGGAACCAGCAACTGATTGAGAAATAACTTCTCACCCTTCTCTTCCAGATGTAGATCCAACCAATTGCAATGATTATCAGTAAAACCAAAGCAGTTATTCCAATTAACGGTAGAATTGTACTCCTGCTAGAATTTCCATCTTCGTATGGGTTAGTTCTTCCTGCTTTGATGATGGGTTGTGACTGGGATGCAGCAGAGATGTGTGCTTCAGGTGTCAGCCCACCATTACTACTTGCTGGTTGTGATAAAGTGACGTTATGATGATGTAGATCAGCTGTTGACATGGTGTGGTTGATGATGGGACCCCCACGCTTACCATCTGTCAATTCAATGACTGGGGTAGCCGTGACCTCTGTGTGGGACCTCAGCTTATTATCTGTTACAGTCAGTGTGGGAGGCACCAAGGAACTGGAGGGCTGTGGTGGGCATGTTCTGGGCCATGTTTGAGAGCAAACGGTTGTGAAGAAGTGGTTGGAGGGAGATCCATTGTGAAGGTTAGTCAGGCAAGAATTCAGTTCAGTTGAAGTGCTGAGATCTGCAGGAATAATCATCAAAAAAATCCATTTTATTTAAACCAATTTTTACATTTCAAATACACTATCCCTTTCTGTTCATACACAGACTCTGTGATGTCTCCTACACCTCCATAATATTAATGTAATAAAATACAGACTATAGATCAATGCCACCCAATTTCAACCAACATCATTAAAAGACGATAATTTGTTATGGTTGGAACAGTAGAGAATTCACTGCACAAGGGGAAAGTTGTCCAAGTCCATGTATGATGAAGCTGTAGCAATTGGATAGGTTGAAGAGAAAGCTGCAATGATTCAATGGAAGTGGCAACAATTAAATTATTTTCAAAATATTAGACATCCAACACTGTAACAGGCCATTTTAGCCCTACAAGTCTGTGGCACCCAAATTGCACCTCATTAACCTACATCCCGGTACATTTTTGAAGGGTGGGAGTAAACTAGAGCCCCCGGAAAAAACCCACGTACAAACTCCTAACAGACAGAGCGGGATTCGAACCCAGGTCTGGTCCTGATTGCTAGCGCTGTAAAGGCGTTGTGCCAATCGCTATGCCAATCATAAAAAATGGTATTGGAGGCTTGATACATGGATAAAATACTAAAAGCTATAAAGAGGTTTCTCAGTGACTCAAGTCAATCTCTCAAATATATTCAAAATCCTGCATTGTTAAAAATTGGCTGAGGGCAAAAGAAGGCGTCATAAGAATATAGAATGTATTCAGGTGTGGAGAGAAGGTGTGCTAATGGGACGAAGACAGTTCTTTCAAAGAGCTGTCAGTGATATTAAGGACTACATATTCTCCCAATGAAATTTCACTTACTTCTCTGGGTGATGGGATCCTTTGAGCCTTGACCTTGGGACTCACAGCGATCGAATATGTAGAAATAGTTATCAAAGATACTTTCCATGTAGGAAAACATGTTATTTGTACATCCTATGACAATCTTTGGCATTGGCATCCAGCACTGATGAGAACACTGTGGACAACAATAAAAATAAAAACACTTATTTCCCCACATTGAACAAATTGCTGCTGTATTGTTAGTGGGAAAATGTAAAACCAATCCAATTAACAGGCTTTTCTAAAAAAAAACTGCAATTGAAGTAACTGCTGTGAATGTTCCATTTATCCGAGCCATTTTGAAAGTATGTTTATGGACAAAAGGAAAAAAAATTCTTGATGCGTTATTTACACCCCCACCAATTTTCATGTCATCACTCAACTTACCTCTTGCATTCACATCCAGGTTGTTCATGTATTTATTTCAACCATCAAAAGTCCCTGCACAGACCCTTATGGTTGACCACTGGATCACACTCTTCCAATCAGAAAACAACTCTCCACCACCACCCTCTAACTCTTTTTAAAAAGCCAATTTTAGATCCCTTTTGCCTGCTTCCCCTGGATCCCATAGGCTCGAACATTTGGGGCCAGCAAATCCATCATAAGATTTTCTGACTGGCATTTATCAATAAAGGGCTTTCAGGGTAAACGTACTGGTTAAAGCTGCATCAAATAACTTGGAAAAAACAACATTGATGTCAACATAAGAAGGGATATTTAAAATACTAGCTCGCTCCCTTCTGCACTCTCACTTTTGGTCAAGGGTTCTGAGCAGAGATGTAGATGTTTCTTTTTCTCCTATTGAAATGGCTTGACCCACCAAGATCCCCCAGCAGATTGCGTTCCACAGCATGTTCAAGATGAAGCTTTCCTAGCTAAAGATTCTGGTTTTAAGAATGGATGATATGTGACAAACAGCACAGTTAACTCATATGGAGTAGAACACGAAAGTCTGCAGACACCGTGGTTGAAGTAAAAACACAGTGTGCTGGAGAAACTCAGCAGGTCAAACAGTGTTCTTTATATAGCAAGATACATAATCAATGTTTTGGAGTTGAGCCTGTTGGAACCAACGGGTTAAGTAATCATGGAAAATATGCCTTTGTACTATTCATTATGTATTCATTAATCCATTACTATGTAACAATTTACTATTTACTTCAATTATACTGTTTAAGGGAAATATTAATGCAATTAAGTAACAGCCACAGTATGTAAAAAAGTTGGCTGATTATAGTATGTGTAGAATTTGCTGCCCCCAAATACAAAGAGAGAAAATACTTTCATCCCCAAGGATACACTGCTCATTGTAAAGCACAAGACCGGAGAGAAAACATCAAAAACACACAAGGGAGTAACAGGATAGCAGATAGGAGAAGTTAGACAGGATGAGGTTGGAGGAAGCATAGGGATAGTGATTTATTCTGAAACAGGCCAGTGACAGGAAGATAAGTGTATTGCCAGGATAAGTGATAAGAGTACCATCACTGAGAATGTCAGAGACAAACAAAATGGATAAACCAATTTAGTAGGAATGATAAGTCATAAGGGTACTCGGGAGGTGTTGATTAGAACAGAAGATTATGGCCAGACGAGAACAAAGAAATAATTAGAAATATCTGGGGTATGAATTGACTTCTGATCAAAAAAAACAGGATGTTCTGGCCTTGGGGATTAAGATAGGAGGTCTACACCATAGATAATTGCAGAGCAGGAAATTTCTTGAGATAAATCTTATGCAATGAGTCTATCAAAGAAAGCCAACTCTTGGTTAATGTAACAATGTTGATCTATATAAACAGAAGAGACTGAACAGTAGGAGTCAGTCTAGGGGAATAGCTCTCCGAGCAGGTGACTTATGAACTAGCGACTGAACCAGAGCTCTGTTAAGCTTTATTCTTGTACTATGTAATAAACTGATTGTGAAACCAAATATCTTCTCCTATCACTTCATTCAACGAGCACGCTGGACTCAGACGACACATAGTCCAAATTGAGGGTAGGGTAAGGCCAGAGACCAACAAGCCTTTCATCAAGGTGACCTTAGCTGCATATACTGTCTTTCTTTGGCTTGGCTTCGCGGATGAAGATTTATGGAGGGGTAAATTTCCACGTCAGCTGCAGGCTTGTTTGTGGCTGACAAGTCCAATGCGGGACAGGCAGACACGGTTGCAGCGGTTGCAGGGGAAAATTGGTTGGTTGGGGTTGGGTTTTTCCTCCTTTGTTTTTTGTCAGTGAGGTGGGCTCTGCGGTTTTCTTCAAAGGAGGTTGCTCCCCGCCGAATTGTGAGGCGCCAAGATGCACGGTTTGAGGCGATATCAGCCCACTGGCGGTGGTCAATGTGGCAGGCACTAGAAGCCAGTCTAGAAGCCTCTTAAACACCACTTTGGTATTTACTTCCACCGCAATCCCTGTTCCAGGCACCCACCACTCACTGTGTAAAAAGACTTGACTGTACATCTCCTTTAAACTATCACTTTAAACTCAAAATATTTTAACCATCTGTCCCATTACCACAGGGTGTGGGACAGTTGTAACTCTGTTGTGGAAATGCATCATGTACAAAGATCTACTCAAGTACTAGATAGAGCAATACCATTCCACTATGATTTAAATAACAAAAGAAAGTTAAAAAGCACAAACCTGGACCAGATTCTCGGGATCACTGCAAATATTTGAAAGCCATATACTTAGGTTCTTGACAACATTGTAATTACTCGTGTTACGTCCAAAGTTATTTAATAGGCGATTGAAGCTATTGTTCAGGAGGTGGGCAGTGATGTTGATAAAGCACCAATCATTCTATTGGAGAGAAAATAACAACACTATTTAAGCATTTCTTCCAATCTAAGAAATGAGCATTCAAATGATCAATCTCTGTATGAAATGCTGTCAGCTGACATTTAGCGCTTCGTAAAGGTTTGTGCACTCACAAGGACTGCTTACTGTGGAACAAATTCTAAATCTGAAATTAATTGCTGACATTACAACATAGAGTGTGTTTAGCTCCCACAGGCCAAGGGAGTAATCACTCACTGCAAGCCTGTATCAGGTTCCCCTGAGTTAACTGATCTTAGTTAGAAATATTATAGGTAGAACAAGTCGAGGTCAAGATAAACTCAAGAAACGCTGATGCTGGAATCTCGCCGAGATCATCTGCTGCTTCCCTCCAGCTAATCACTGCAAGTAAAGTGAAGGTTCTTGCTCTCAAAACCTATCTTGGATGGCTGTCTTTTTTTTCCTGTCTGGAAGCTATGAGTGCAGGACATTCAACTGTGCATTCATAGGGTGGTGGGGAAGGGGTGGAGGGGTTAGGGAAGATATTGGCTACAGTTTGACTCATACCCCAAGATATGGAGTGGACTCCAATAATGGACTTTTGCTCCAATAATGGACTTGCATCAATCCACCGAAGTCAGTGGAATTGTCTGTATGTATATCCCCAGTCAACTGAATTCACTTAGCTCTTTGTTAATTTTCTTAGACCCATGGAGTTTTACAGTATGAAAGAAGCCCTTCAGCCCAATGTCCATGCTGGCCAAGTTGCCTACCTGTTGACAAAATGAGGGTGCCACTAGCACTGTCACCATTTATAATCCATCTAAAATGGCCCTGGAGTTGAGGAAGTTTCTGGAGGTAAACTACACAAGTGGAGTAACATTCAGACTAGACTTCCAAGGTAGCAAAGTTCCTTCTCTGGAAGTCATCAGTGAATAGGATGATTTGTCTCATAATATGACAGTTTTATCATTACTGAGACTAACTTTTCCCTTCACCAAACAGATATAGTTAATTACTTCAATTTAAATACTCCAACTACGACCAGGAAAGTTGAGCACACCAATGATCAATGGTTGATGTCTTGGGATTCTAATTCAGGAACCTAATCATACCTATTATAACCTACAGAAAAAATCTCTCACTCTTAGGTAAGGATTTGGGCTTCACTATAATTCAATCAAATCACCCTGACTTTCATTTTGAACAACACAAATGGCAGACATTTCGGCATAACAGAGAACTTCCAGTAAACACTTCCACTACAAAATGAGAAGTAATTCAAGGGTAAATATGTAAATAACATTTAGAGAAAACATCACATATCACTAAAGCTCTCACACTTAGAAGGCGAGAGTGTAAATCACATCACGAAGTTCCTGAAGGGCATTCTCAGCGTGGTTTTACTTTGTTAACAGTACTATCTTTTGGTTTTGATGAAAGACCATTAACTTAAAACAATCAAGGCTGGGGTGGGAGGGGTTGCTCAGCAGATCTTGAAGCATTCATAGAATAAAGGGTCCTGACCCCCAAAATGCTGACTGACCATTTCTCTTGGTGGATGCTGCCCGACCTGCTGAGTCCCACCTGCTTCTTATAGTCATTTAAGATTTCACCGGTTTGCTTTCCTCAATGGAAAAAGTTAATTTTGTTTCTCATTCTCAACTGTTTCTGGACCAGAATAGGATTTCCAATGATCTTCACCACATGTGGTAATTATCATTTATACAGGAAAACAAATTTGAGAAAATATCAAATCACTTGTTGCAAAAGTAATACATTGCAGGAATTTCTCACCAGTTTTTCAGCATCCGTATTTGTTAAAACTTCATATTGTACCACACTTGGGAGTAGATTATCTTTCTGGAAAAGATAAATATAGTTAAGAATGCTGAAATTAGTGTATTTTGAGGCAAATCAGCGTTATTGACCTCTGCAGGTATTTTAATGATAGTTGGAGCTTAATAGACAGCTTTAGGCAGAAATGTTATTATATTTAAGCTATATTGCCGGCACTCGTGTGGGAAATTAATGGTTCAGGATATAATATGGTGGGGGTATATTAAAGGGCGAGGACAAAGTTGCAGGGTTTGTTAGTATTAACAAGGGCAAAATGCATTAGGCAGTAGAGTTCCTGCAATGTATTGTTTCAGTTTTCTAACCAGATGATCGATCATTTCTTGAAATTTCTTTGTCATCACTTTCAGGTTTTCTCTGTAATTACACCATGACTCTGGTGTAGTAACAGGCAGCAATAACACAAGACACAAGAAGCAGAGTGCCTGCAATAAAATGCAGAAACATTTTATATGTGTAGCTCAGTCATACAACTAGGAGACATCTATAGAGAACAGCTATTCGACCCAACAACCTTATCTCACCACAAGCCACAATGTCTCTGATCTTTTCTCCCTCATGTGCTTATCAGCTTTTACTTGCAGAATAAAATTTCCTTCCGTTTTGTTCCCAATAGAATGAAAACCAACCTCTGCCTGGGTAAATCATTATCTTTTGTTGAAAAACAAACCCTGGAACTGAGAACTGGGTTCTTGTAGTAAGGATCTCAGACCAAAGTGGAGTATCTGGGAATGTTCCACTTGTAGCAAAGGTTTGATCAAAGTGTATGACATCATGATTCTAAATATATTCGGAAGCTAAATGCATCTTGGCTCATCTGTCACAAGGAGCTTAGTGCCATATTTTCATCTACCTGTATAGAACAGTGAAGATTATAGCACAGAACAGGCCCTTTGGTCCACATTTGTTGTGCTGACCTAAATAAATCAACTCCACTACAATATAACTCTTCCCAACCACACACCCATAACCTTCTATCTTTCTTACATCTATGTCCCTCTCTAAACTTTAAGTGTAGCTTTTAATTTTACGTGAACTGCTCAGCAGAGATTGGACAAAACTTCCCAGAAATGTATTCCCCATCAATATAGTTAAAAATGTTTTGCAGCCGCATGCACAGAAGTCTGCCTTCATAATTCAATTCCACTGAAGTCATGGAACTGAATTTTAATGTTCTTATTTGTTCTTGAAATTTTTAAAAATCTATATCTTTGGCTTGGCTTCGCGGACGAAGATTTATGGAGGGGGTAAAAAGTCCACGTCAGCTGCAGGCTCGTTTGTGGCTGACAAGTCTGATGCGGGACAGGCAGACACGGTTGCAGCGGTTGCAGGGGAAAATTGGTTGGTTGGGGTTGGGTGTTGGGTTTTTCCTCCTTTGCCTTTTGTCAGTGAGGTGGGCTCTGCGGTCTTCTTCAAAGGAGGTTGCTGTCCGCCGAACTGTGAGGCGCCAAGATGCACGGTTTGAGGCGACATCAGCCCACTAGCGGTGGTCAATGTGGCAGGCACCAAGAGATTTCTTTAGGCAGTCCTTGTACCTCTTCTTTGGTGCACCTCTGTCACGGTGGCCAGTGGAGAGCTTGCCATAGAACACGATCTTGGGAAGGCGATGGTCCTCCATTCTGGAGACGTGACCCATCCAGCGCAGCTGGATCTTCAGCAGCGTGGACTCGATGCTGTCGACCTCTGCCATCTCAAGTACTTCGACGTTAGGGATGTAAGCGCTCCAATGGATGTTGAGGATGGAGCGGAGACAACGCTGGTGGAAGCGTTCTAGGAGCCGTAGGTGGTGCCGGTAGAGGACCCATGATTCGGAGCCGAACAGGAGTGTGGGTATGACAACGGCTCTGTATACGCTTATCTTTGTGAGGTTTTTCAGTTGGTTGTTTTTCCAGACTCTTTTGTGTAGTCTTCCAAAGGCGCTATTTGCCTTGGCGAGTCTGTTGTCTATCTCATTGTCGATCCTTGCATCTGATGAAATGGTGCAGCCGAGATAGGTAAACTGGTTGACCGTTTTGAGTTTTGTGTGCCCGATGGAGATGTGGGGGGGCTGGTAATCATGGTGGGGAGCTGGCTGATGGAGGACCTCAGTTTTCTTCAGGCTGACTTCCAGGCCAAACATTTTGGCAGCTTCCGCAAAGCAGGACGTCAAGCGCTGAAGAGCTGGCTCTGAATGGGCAACTAAAGCGGCATCGTCTGCAAAGAGTAGTTCACGCACAAGTTTCTCTTGTGTCTTGGTGTGAGCTTGCAGGCGCCTCAGATTGAAATCCAGGAGCTGCTGGCAAAGAAGCGAGCTGCCCACCAGGCTCACCTTACAAAGCCGTCCTGTCCTGAGAAGAAACAAGCCTTCCGTCGCGCATGCAGCCATCTTCAGCGCAAACTCCGGGAGATCCAAAATGAGTGGTGGACTAGCCTCGCCAAACGAACCCAGCTCAGCGCGGACATTGGCGACTTCAGGGGTTTCTACGAGGCTCTAAAGGCTGTGTACGGCCCCTCACCCCAAGCCCAAAGCCCGCTGCGCAGCTCAGACGGCAAAGTCCTCCTCAGCGACAAGATCTCCATCCTCAACCGATGGTCAGAACACTTCCAATCTCTTTTCAGTGCCAACCGCTCAGTCCAAGATTCCGCCCTGCTCCAGCTCCCTCAACAGCCCCTAAGGCTAGAGCTGGATGAGGTTCCCACCCTGGATGAGACATATAAGGCAATCGAACAACTGAAAAGTGGCAAAGCAGCAGGTATGGATGGAATCCCCCCAGAAGTCTGGAAGGCTGGCAGCAAAACTCTGCATACCAAACTGCATGAGTTTTTCAAGCTTTGTTGGGACCAAGGTAAACTGCCTCAGGATCTTCGTGATGCCACCATCATCACCCTGTACAAAAACAAAGGCGAGAAATCAGACTGCTCAAACTACAGAGGAATCACGTTGCTCTCCATTGCAGGCAAAATCTTCGCTAGGATTCTACTAAATAGAATAATACCTAGTGTCGCCGAGAATATTCTCCCAGAATCACAGTGCGGCTTTCGCGCAAACAGAGGAACTACTGACATGGTCTTTGCCCTCAGACAGCTCCAAGAAAAATGCAGAGAACAAAACAAAGGACTCTACATCACCTTTGTTGACCTCACCAAAGCCTTCGACACCGTGAGCAGGAAAGGGCTTTGGCAAATACTAGAGCGCATCGGATGTCCCCCAAAGTTCCTCAACATGATTATCCAACTGCACGAAAACCAACAAGGTCGGGTCAGATACAGCAATGAGCTCTCTGAACCCTTCTCCATTAACAATGGTGTGAAGCAAGGCTGTGTTCTGGCACCAACCCTCTTTTCAATCTTCTTCAGCATGATGCTGAACCAAGCCATGAAAGACCCCAACAATGAAGACGCTGTTTACATCCGGTACCGCAAAAATCTATATACTGTCCATCTATTTGACCTTCTATTTCTCTGTGCAGATCTTGGTCTTCTTCTTCCTCTTCTTTTGTGTCTGCACCTGTGTTTGTGTCTTCTTCTTCTCTTCTTTGTATCTGTGTCTCTTCTGACTTTCCTGTTGAGTTGCTTGCCTCACATTGCTGGGCTTCTTCTAGCTTGGCTTCTTGCTGTTGGTCCTCTTCTTCTGGGCTACTCATCTGTTGGGCCTCCTGTTGCTGCTCTTCTTTCCTATCACTCCCTTTCCTGTCGCTTTCCTCTTTTTCCAGCTGAGCCCTGGTGTCGGGCATCCCTCAGCTGGTCGCGCTGTGTTTGCTCATTCCTCAGTTGGCCCCCGCCCCCCACCCCCAGTCAGTGTTCTCTTTTTCCTTAATGTGCAGTTGCGTGCTTTTGTTTGGCTCAGAGAGCCAATTTTGCAGTCCAGCAGTCGGGGGTTCGCGACTCTGCGAGGTCTTCATCAACCTTGGAGAATGGGCTCTCTTCTCCACGACGGCTCCCTGATTCTTCATGCAGGTAAGGCCTTCTCCTTTCTCTTCCGGCATCTTTTCTTCTTTTTTTCCTGTTTTTACTTTTTCCTTCTTGGGTGCCATTTTCTTTATTTTCTCTACAACTTTATCTTTCATTTGTTATGTTTTGTGTTTCTTGAACTTTGTATTTTCTTCACTTTATTTCTTCTTTTCTGGAGAGGGCTGGTATTCTCCTACCAGTCACTACTCCATCACGTGACTCCTCCATGGAACTGAATTTTGGAGACTTGTACAACTTGCTTTCATTAGGTGGCCCATTTTCCAGGCCAACCAACTGACAAAGAAACATCATGTCCCTCTCTCACAATACTGAGTACTCTTTCTGAAGAAGACTGATAATAAGAATGCAGGAGGCCGCTGAACATGGCCATCAGAATCAAAGAGGAAATTATATCTTTATTGATTCAGATCTTTAAGCCCTCCCAAAACTGAAAACATGGGTATCAGGTTATTGTGTGGTTGGTGCCATGAGAAACTTCCTGATTGTATGGTTCACAATGGATACACCCACTGAAACAATGGAAGCCCATATTTTCATTTAATTTGTTGTCATACTCTGGGTTGCCATAAAATGCTTCGATTTTTTTCAGTAATGATCTTATTTAGAACAGTTAAGCTTTTAGTATCTTAGTATCTTCATTCTTTATTTTTCAACCTTTTTATTGGATTTTGAAAAAAGTAATATCAGATACATATTTAGGTAACAGTAAAATAAAATTGTAGATAGTTAGCAATGATAAACAAGATATGTATGATCCAGGTTATTGATTAAAAAAAGGAAAAGAAAAAAGTCTAAAACCAATGTAATTTCTAACCCCAACCTATTATATGAGTGATTTTGATCAGTCAGGCATCGACTATTAATTTCAATATTAATATACAGAGCCGTTGTCATACCAACACTCCTGTTCGGCTCCGAATCATGGGTCCTCTACCGGCACCACCTACGGCTCCTAGAACGCTTCCACCAGCGTTGTCTCCGCTCCATCCTCAACATCCATTGGAGCGCCTTCATCCCTAACGTCGAAGTACTCGAGATGGCAGAGGTCGACAGCATCGAGTCCACGCTGCTGAAGATCCAGCTGCGCTGGATGAGTCACATCTCCAGAATCGCCTTCCCAAGATCGTGTTATATGGCGAGCTCTCCACTGGCCACCGTGACAGAGGTGCACCAAAGAAAAGGTACAAGGACTGCCTAAAGAAATCTCTTGGTGCCTGCCACATTGACCACCGCCAGTGGGCTGATAACGCCTCAAACCGTGCATCTTGGCGCCTCACAGTTTGCCGGGCAGCAACCTCCTTTGAAGAAGACCGCAGAGCCCACCTCACTGACAAAAGGCAAAGGAGGAAAAACCCAACACCCAACCCCAACCAACCAATTTTCCCCTCCAACCGCTGCAACCGTGTCTGCCTGTTCCGCATCGGACTTGTCAGCCACAAACGAGCCTGCAGCAGATGTGGACATTTACCCCCTCCATAAATCTTCGTCCGCGAAGCCAAGCCAAAGAAAAGAATAGTGTGAGAGATGAGTAGAACTGATAAAAATATGAAGATGAGGAAACTAATATAGATATATGGGTAAATGAATAAAGCCAGTATGAACAGGATAAGAAATGGATATTAGAATGTAGGAAGCAGAATCAGTCTGAGTAAGATAAGAATCTTCTGCCTTAGACAGAATCAGCAAGTTTACCCTATGAATGAGATAAGGATAGACAATAGATAATAGAGTGTAGGAAGTAGAGTTAGTCTGAATAAGATAAGGGTCTTCTAGCCCTAGATAGAAGTAGCAGGTTTTGCTACACCCAATTGATCTCCAACCCCAGGTACATTTTGAAGGGTGGGAGGAAACCAGAGCCCCCGGGGAAAACCGACGCAGACACGGGGAGAACGTGCAAATTCCTTGCAGGCAGCACGGATTTGAACCCCGGTCCTGATCGTTGGAGCTGTAAATGCATTGTGCTAACTGCCCCGCTAACCATGGAGGTGACCTTGGTTCTGGAGTGGAGATGATGTAGGTGGACTACTTCCCCCTTGGACTTCATCAACTCCAATCTAGCTGGCAACTTGACGAAGGTGAAGGGAAAAAAGTTGAGATGAGGGTTGTATCTAGACTCAAGTCTACAGTGGATTGGGCATATTAGTTCTATTTGATAAATTGACCTTCTTTGTCAGTTCCTTGAAATTCAGATTTCAGATTCAGATTTATTGTCAGAATACGTACATGACAACACATAAAAGCCTGAAATTCCCTTTTCTTGCAGGCATGGCAGAATTACCACTAATTGGTAGTGGAAAATAAATTATACACAACGTAAACAGGTAAACAAAGAAAAGAACTGTAAATGATAATGAATGTAATCTAACTGTGCAATACAGTGAGAACAAAAAAAATCAATAAAATGCACAAGTAAGAGTCCTAAAGTGAGTCCCTGATTGTTGTGGAGTCCGATGGTGGAGGGTAGCAGCTGTTCCTGAACCTGTTGGTGCGAGTCTTGTGGCACTTCCACCTCTTTCCTGATGGCAGCAGTGAGAACAGAGCACATACTGGGTGGTGTGGATCCTTGATGATTGCTGCTGCTCTCTGACAGCAGTGCTCCCTGTAGATGTACTCCATAGTGGAGAGGGTTTTGCCTGTAATATTCTGGGCAATGTCCACTACCTCTTAGAGGGCTTTATGCTCAGGAGTATTGGTGTTCCCATCCAGATCGTGGTGCAGCTGGTCAGCACTTTCCATCACACGTCTGTAGACACCAAGGTTTCTGGTGTCTTACCAAACCTCCATAAATTTCTGAAGAAGTAGAGGTGCCTTCTTCACGATGCCATTGGGGTGATGGAACTAGAAAAGATACCCTGAGATAGTGACTCCCAAGGACCTAAATTTGCTCACCCTCTCCACCTCTGATCCCCAATAATCACTGGATTGTATACCTCTGGCTTTCCTTTCCTGGTCAACAATCAGCTCCTTTAGTTTTGATGACATTTTTGAGTGCAAGGTTGTTTAGTTGGTGCACCATACAGTCGCATTTTCAATCTCCAGCCTGTACGCTGACTCATCCCTTTCCTTTATATAACCTGTTACTGTAGTATCGTCAGAAAATTTGTAGATGATGTTATTGTCCTACTAAGCTACAAAGATTACTTGCTTCCATTCTGCTGCAATGGGTTCTGGGACAACTGATGAGGCCTGCCTGATTCTCTCACTGACAGGGCGGGAGTTGCTTATTAGGGCAGGTGGGCCTGTAGTCAGTGAGAGGATACCTTCAAGAACTCAAAATTTCTCAGCACTATCTGAATATTTCTCCCTCAGTCTGAGCGGCCATGGTCAGTGATTCCAAGGAGCCAGTTGGGATGCTGCATTCTGTTAAAGAGACTTACGGACTCCTGAACTTCTTCCTCTGAATCCTTTTAATAGTATGATCCTGCGGTGTGTACCTGAGATTTGTAATATAGAACATTACAGCACAGTACACATCTTCAGCTCATAATATTATGCTGACCAGTGGAAACCTACCGTCTTCTCTACATCACACCCCTAACCTATTTTTATTATATCCATTTAAGACTCTTTCAAATATCCCCATTGAACCACAACCTCTGGCAATGCATTCCAGGCACCCACCACCCAAACTTAGCTCTGACATCTCCCCTGATCTTTTCTCCACTCACCTTAAACTGATGTCTGCAGCAGACAAGTCAAAGCATATCTCCGCTGCTTTAAGGTTTCAATGGAGGCTTGGGGGCCCCATTAAAAAAGGTGAGAACTCTTACAGTGTGGACTCTGGAGGAGTCTGTGGATTGGGACATTCAAGATCATCTGCTGGTGCTACTGAATATTGGATTGTTCTCTCAATAGCTGCAGAGGCCATTAAAATTCATGCACTGTCCTTACACAGATTCAACGTCCAAACCACAATCGTGGTTAAGCTGACAATGGAGAGAAAGCACTGTCTATGCTGCATTTATTTATTGTGTCCCAAATTAGATCCAAAGAGGCAAAATGCTTTGCACTATTTTGCCAATAAAAGAGATCTGGAAATAGAGCACCCATCCTTCACAGTAAAAATAATGATATACTTGGAGACAAAGCCAACCTTTACGCTCAGCAAACAAAAGTGTGCTCTGGATGAAATCCCAGCTGTTCTATGCAATAGGCAAGAAGTTTGTAACAAGGATTCCCAACTTGGAAAGCAATTCTGGAATGCAACATCTACTGGGAGAATCAGAGATAATTGTCAAGTAATTCCAGGTGAAATGTTATTATAAGATAGGCTGTGAGAGATAGAAAACGTTCATGCTCTATTACGGGGAAATATCGCATTATAGCCGACTCAAGTTTTAAAAAAAAACTTTTATGGTGACAACCTATAATGCGGATCCTGCGGTGACTTTATGAAGAGCTGAGTCGGGAGCTGGCTTCCAGAGCTGAAGGAGGCGGAGCGAGTGGTGCAGTAGTGCCTCCCATCACCGTGACGTCAAACTTGCGTGCCGAGAAGGGAAAGCGGCCTACCCATGAAAATGGCAACCAAAGAGCAGGTAAGAGTGTTAATGGAGATCTGTCTTAGGACTTGGGCAAATTTCCTACTCAATGCAATAACCTCCATTAACCATATGTTTTTTTTTAAATTCACGCTCCTGGGTCGCAGACTGACGGAGTCATCATAATGTCATGAGCCCTCCCCTTTGTAGCTGCTTTCAGCGGAATTCTTTTTACAGAAGAGGTGAAGTGACTTCACTCCACCTCTAAGTGTACCCACTAGGTGGAAAGAAGCTGGAGCAGGTTCGAGCAGTCTTTTATGGAGGTAAGTGCAGCGATGTAAAGACAGAGAATCTTTGTCTTTATATTCACCTTTTTTCCTCTATAAAAGTGCTTACTGTTTCCCTCCTCTCTCTGACTCCCCTCCTCCCACCAACCCTGGGTATTTGCTGACTCACCCCCACTGCTTTGGGTAGTTTACAGTCCCCTCAATGCTGTTGGGAAACCTTTGCCCAGGTTCCATGCCCCACCCTCTGCTCCTGTGGACTGGGAGTGGATCCATGCCCCACCCCACTGATCACAGGCTTCTTTTTCCGAATATTTTATTTATGCTTTTCATAGACACAAAAGTCAACAAACCATTCAGTCTTTCCAACATTCCTGTGTATAAACAGAGTCTGCATTTATCCCCTCCCCCTCCTCTTCCGAACACCGATCCAGGGCTTTTTCTGAAAAATGTGAGAGATTGCAAACACTGGAATCTGGAGCAGAAAACAAAATGCAGGAGGAAGGCAGCATCCGTGGAAAGAAATAGACAATGAACATTTTAAGACTGCAATACTTCTGCTGATCACACAGTTCTTCACCAGGAATACATGGAACAAGCACGGATAAGTCCAAAATGTTCAGACACCATTTGCCCCACCAGAGGCAGATTCAATAATGGCTCCCTCAAATACCAGAGAATCAGGACACCCTTGAGCAGATTCAAAGAGGAGGATTAAGTCACCATAACACAATGGGACATGTCCTTTTCACAGAAGTCTGTGTGCAGCTGGAACCAAAAATTGTGCCTGAGAGGAATAACAACAGAATACTATGATGGATTCCATCTGCCTTTTCATTTTCCTGTGGCATTACAAAATCTAATAAGTCACCAACTACCATTATTATCTAAAGATTAATGTGGCTCTGTCCAACTTCAATTTCTGATTCATGTCTTTGACATAAAGAGCTTACTGCCTTTCATGCTCTGGTGCTACTTACACCTTTAATCGATTTATAAAGTGATTGAGTCATACAGCATTGAAACAGGCTCTTCAGTCCAACTCGATCATGTAAACTATGTGTTCTGATGAAAGGTCATCATCTTGATACATCAACCCCGTTTCTCTCTCCATGGTTGCTGCACAGCCTGCTGCATATTTCCAGTCTGGTTTTATTTCAGATTTCCAGCAGCTGCAGCATTTACGTTGTTACATGGCATGGTTGATGTAGCAGTTAGCACAGCGCCTTTAAAGCGCCAGCAATCTGGACATGGGTTCAAATCCCACGCTGTCTGTAAGGAGTTTGTACATTCTCCCCATGTCTGCGTGGGTTTTCCCCGGGGACTCCCACCATTAAATCGTACCGGGGGGTCGTAGGTTAATAGGTGTAAATTGGGGGCAAGTATTTGTGGGCCGAAATGACCTGTTACTATGCTATGTGTCTAAATTTAAAATTTAATTAAATTTAATTTAAATGTAAACAAGAAAGCTTAGGACAATGATGTTAGCTCAAGTCACAGTGCATTTGCAATGACTGGATTCCCTGAGGCAGAAGATTACAGCACTGAAACAGACCCTTTGGCCCATCTAATCTGTCTCTAACTATTTTAATGTCTAGTTGCATTGACCTGCACATGGACCATAGCTCTCCATAGCCTTCTCATCCACGTACCTGTCTAAATTTTTCTTAAGATATCAAGATTGAGCCCACATTCACCACTTCAGCTGACAGCTTGTTCCACACTCTCACCACCCTCTTAATAAAGAAGTTCTCTCTCATGTTCCCTTTAAACATTTCACCATTCACCATTCCTCTAGTTCTTGTCTCACCTAACCTCAGTGGGGGAAAAGCATGCTTGCCCTTATAATTTTGTATACCCCTTTCAAATCTCCCCTCATTCTCTGACAATCCCGGGAAGAAAGGCCTACCCTGCTTAACCTTTCCCTGTGGAGTGAAACACTAGTAAGTTTGCAGATGCTGTGATTGTAATACAAATGCAAAAATGCTGGAGGATCTCAGCAGGTTTCACAGCGTCCATTAAGGTATGTTCTCGCAGTGTCCACCATACCTTGTTGGCTATAAATCTTTACTTCCCATGAATCAAGACCTGCTGAGTTCCTCCAGTATTTCTGTGTTAATCATTCCCTGAAACTCAGTTCCTCAAGTCCCAGCAACATCCTTGTCAAATCTTCACTGCACTCTTTTAGTCTTATTGATATCTTAAGATTCTGGTTTCAAGTCATGCTCCATAAAATGGACTGCAAATATCTAGGCTGACATTCAAGTGTACTATTGAGGGGCTGTGGTTATCAGTCCTGCAATCTTTTGGATGAAAAATTAAACTGAAGTTATTCTTTTCCCTTTCAATAATTTTTGAAGTTTCAGATTAATAAATACAAGAATGCTACAAAGAGATGGGGATTGCATTAACAACGGTTAACATAAACAAACACAGACATCGGGCAACAGATGTAAACTGAGCCTCCCAATCTCTCAAAGGCCAAACATGAAAAGGAATCAAATTTTAATACAAAAATATCACCTGAACTAAGAAACAGAACAAAAGCTGGGCTACCATATGTCAGTGGTTAAACAATTTTATTGTGGTTAATTCTGCTTCCCTACACTCACACAAAAAAATGTAGAAGAGGATTTGGAAAGGATCAACTTGCATCATATGAATAAATGGCCTCGAAGTTTCTTCAAATTTAACCAAAGGGTCAACAATACCACTTCTAATTTTTTTCTAAATTTAAACATGCTATAATTTTGGAAACCCATTGAAACGTGGTAGATGGTTTAGGGTCTTTCCATTTGAGTAGAACGGATCTCCTGGCTACTAAACTAACAAATGCAATCACACGAGAAGCTGAAGCAGATATGTGGCCAGTGTCCAAAACTAGTTGTCAAAAAATAAAATCACAGGATGAAGTTGTAAGTCAAACTGTTGAAATAATATTAAAAATGTCTTTTCAATTTTTTAAAGGGAAGGGCAGTATATGGTTTATACTCCCATATAAACCCTATGATAGTAAACCCATTTACTCCCATAGGGTTTATATGGGAGTAAAAACAAGTTAGCTTGTCCTTGGACATTTGGGGCCCTATGAATCACCTTAAACTGTATCAAAGAGTGTCAAGCACATATTGAAGAAATGTTAACTAACTGGAAAATTTTCTCCCATGTCTCTATAGGTAAAGGGATCTGAAGTTCTCTTTCCCATTCATTTTTTATTTGGTCAGAAATCACTGGATGTATTTTCAGGATCAAATCATAAATTGTTGCCATTAAACTCTTCTGAAAAGGGTTTAAACATAAAATTCTAATCAGTAACTTTAGTTATTGGAAAAGTAGATAAAGTAACATTTAAAAAGTTCCTAATCTGTAGATATCTGAATATCTGAATATCGCCACTTTTTTGATTGTGGTGTGCATAATTTAGCTGCTTCTTAATATCATATTTGAGTCATAATGCCCGGAAATAGGCCTCTCTGCACATTAACCTCATGCTGTTCGTGGAGCGTCCATTTAACATGTCCTATTTTTATTCTTTTTTTCCACGCTGCTGAAGATCCAACTGCGCTGGGTAGGTCATGTCTCCAGAATGGAGGACCATCGCCTTCCCAAGATCGTGTTCTATGGCAAGCTCTCCACTGGCCACCGTGACAGAGGTGCACCAAAGAAGAGGTACAAGGACTGCCTAAAGAAATCTCTTGGTGCCTGCCACATTGACCACCGCTAGTGGGCTGATGTCGCCTCAAACCGTGCATCTTGGCGCCTCACAGTTCGGCGGACAGCAACCTCCTTTGAAGAAGACCGCAGAGCCCACCTCACTGACAAAAGGCAAAGGAGGAAAAACCCAACACCCAACCCCAACCAACCAATTTTCCCCTGCAACCGCTGCAACCGTGTCTGCCTGTCCCGCATCAGACTTGTCAGCCACAAACGAGCCTGCAGCTGACGTGGACATTTACCCTCCATAAATCTTCGTCAGCGAAGCCAAGCCAAAGTAAGTATTTTTATTCTCACCCAAGTTCCCTCCATTGCTACCACTCACCAGCACAAGGAATGAAGAGTTTATTGTCATTTATACAGATACTCCCTGACTTATAACTTATGTGACTTACGACCAAAAAAAATGCTGTGTGCAAACGATAGCTCGCCCAAGAGATGGACGAGCAAGAGGGAAAAACCCATCCCCTGCTGATAGATCTGGCAAGAAGCCAAGGAAGCCACGATTTGGAATTGAATTCTACAAATTGAAAGTTTATTTAAATCAAACATTCCATTAATAAATTTCAATTGTGCAGCTTTATAATAATTGTGAAAATGTGGAAGTTGTAAACCACCTAATTCAAATTTCCAAGTTAATTTCTCCAAAGGTACCCTATTCATTTTCCCTTTCCAAAAACATTTCCTCACAATTGAATTAAGATCTTTAAAACAAAATTGAGGTATTGAACAAGGAATAGTTTGAAAAAGACATTGAATCCTTGGAAAAATATCCATTTTAATACAGTTCACTCTGCCTATTAAAGTAATAGGTAAGTCATTCCATCTATTTAAATCATCTTTAATTTTATTAAATTGCAGTACATAATTTAACATATAAAAATTATCTAAATTTCTATCAATTCTAATACCTAAATATTTAATGGGACTTTGTGTCCACTTAAATTGAGCTACTCGTTTACATCGATCATAATCTCCTATTAATGGGATAATTTCATTTTTGTCCCTATTAATTTTGTAACCAGATATTCCCCCATAATCTTGTAATTTTTTACATGAAATGAAAGAATTTTCAGGATCTGTTATATAAATCAATACATCATCTGCAAACAAACTAATCTTATATTCCTCTGTAGCCGACCGCTACAAAGAAACACACAGTGTGGCAGGTTAAGCTCACTCCTTTATTAGGGCTGGAAAGGCTGTTTTATACTGTTCAAGTTCCCGCCCTTTTTGCTGATTGACTGAGTCAGCCGTATGAATAACAATAGCGGGCGGGAACATCCATGCATATGAATGCCCTTCTTCCCCAGCCTGTTTCTGCTGAGTTAGTTGGGCAGCTTGACCAAGGCCATTTTAGGGCTGTTGGTCTGATGCTGCCCCAGCTTCTACCCCCACCGGTTCATTGTCCTGGGAGTCGCTTTAGCGATCTCTGTCCACGTCTGCTGCCGTGTGATGTGCTGGTCCGATCTCCACAATTGCAAGCCGCCATACCTCCTTATTAACTTTAATTCCTTTAATACTAATATATTGACTGTGCCAACAGTTCAATTGCTAAAACAAATAATGCAGGAGATAAAGGTCATCCTTGTCTAGCCAATCTAGTTAATGAAGAAGAAGAAAGTTGTCTGTCAGTGACTACTCTTGCCCAAGGGTTTCTATATAAAGCTTTAATCCAATTTATAAATATTGGCCCAAAATGAAATTTTTGCAAAACCTTAAATAATTCCATTCTAATCTATCAAAAGCCTTTTTGGCATCTAGTGATAAAACTAATATGAAGTCTGATTTCTTCTGAGAGCTATGAATTAGACTAATTAATTTAACTATATTGTCAGCAGAATATCTTTTTTTAATAAATCCCGATTGATATAGATCAGGGGTGTCAAACTCAAATTCACTGAGGGCCAAAATTAAAAACTTGGACTAAGTCGAGGGCCGAACTAAATATTTATTGAAAATTTTCAACAACATCTGCATGTTTTCTCTCAACATATGTAATGTTAAACTTTTTCTTATTAAAATAAATGTTTAATAATAGTTTTGGTTAAACTCTTTCCATAAGAAGCATTAACAAATAAGAAAGAAAATATTCAATAAATAATATTTCTCTCTAGCCTTTAAGCCAAGGATCGCACGTTGCCGAGAAGCATGCCAGGGAGCGGAGGTCTGCAGGGAGCCCTCCCCAGCCCAGCCAGCAAACCCGAGCGGCATCCCCCCCTCCCCCTCTCCCTCCTCCGCCCCCGCCTCCGCCTGCCGCAACCGCCGCCAACAACCCAAGGAGTCCCCCTGGTCTCGCCATCTCACCGGGAATACTGTGAGAGCGGTGGAACTCATCCGCGACCTCCACCCCACCGGAAAGTCCGATGCCCAGCAGCACCCGCCCACAGATGAAGCTCAAGGAGACGTTGGAGCTAGGCGGCGGGTCCGTTGGAGCTAGGCGGTGGGTCCGTTGGAGCTAGGTGGCGGGTCCGTTGGAGCTTGGCGGTGGGTCCGTTGGAGCTAGGCGGCGGGTCCGTTGGAGCTAGCCGGCGGGTCCGTTGGAGCTAGGCGGCGGGTCCGTTGGAGCTAGCCGGCGGGGCCGTTGGAGCTAGGCGGCGGGTCCGTTGGAGCTAGGCAGTGGGTCCGTTGGAGCTAGGCGGAGGGTCCATTGGAGCTAGCCGGCGGGTCCGTTGGAGCTAGCCGGCGGGTCCGTTGGAGCTAGGCGGTGGGTCCGTTGGAGCTAGGCGGCGGGGCCGTTGGAGCTAGGCGGCGGGTCCGTTGGAGCTAGCCGGCGGGTCCGTTGGAGCTAGGCGGCGGGTCCGTTGGAGCTAGGCGGCGGGTCCGTTGTAGCTAGGCGGCAGGTCCGTTGTATCGGCGCCGCTGTGAATATCTAATTAACTTTCCCGTTATCTATATCGGTGTACCGCTGTGCCTGCTGTGGAAGTGCTAAAAACTACTATGGTGGTGCCTGCTGCTGTGCATGCGCTATACTTGCGCGGCGGCCAGCGGGCCAACTCTAATATATATTTAATATGATCTTGCGGGCATGTGTGACATGTGTGATATAGATGAACCAACTCAGGTAAATACTCATTCAATCTTTTCAGCGTCTATAGGAGACAAAGATATATTGCCAACGTTTCGGGCCTGAGCCCTTCTTCAGGGAATAAGCCAGAAGCAGGAAATCTGTCCACCTAATCCACGTTAGTGTTTAGACTGCCCTGTTTTCCCCTTCTGTTCCAATCTTCATGTCAGTAAACATTATGATTGTGAATTATTCCTTCTTCTTTCAAATGTTTATCTGACCTTTCCATCCACACATCAATGCAATTAGCTCTTGCCACACTTTTAATGGCCATATAATCTTCTAACAGTAACTGTAATTAATGTGCTAGTGTAGCAGTTAAATTATTAGACAAGTATCTAAAGTTCAGGACTACTGATCCCAACTTGAGATCTCACAAGAATTCAAATAAATATAAAACACATATTTATAAGAAATAAAAGTCTAATCTTTAAGACAGCAACCATGAAGGTGACTGGCTGGTATGGGCTCACCAACGCTCCTGTAAACGTTAGTGGACACAGCCCAGGACATCACAGGCAAATCCCTCCCGACCACTGAGAACATCTATGGGGAACAATGCAGTCAGAGAGGAGGAGCAATCATCAAGATCCACACCATGATCAATTAAAAGATAAATACAATATGCATATAATAATACAATTTTTGCATATTATCAATTAAAAATGTATTTGAAAAAGAGACTGGGAGCAGATTTGAAACTCCCTAAACAAAGCCAATTTGAAGATATAACATACATTTGTTGTTAAGAAATTTATTACTAAATGTCTATAAATTTACAAGAGACCATAAAGAAAAAAGATTTATATAAATCAAAAATCCAGTGGGAGAAAGATTTAAATATACAAATTTTCATAACAAAATTATGTTATGAAATTGTATTATGTTAGATATCAAATGGATCAATATAATTTTCTTCATCAGTTGTAATTTACTCCACATAAGTGAAATGGACTTAATCCTAATTATTCAAATAAGTGTTTTCGATGTGCAAAAGAAATAGGGACTTATTTGTATTCAGTGTGGTCTTGTGAAGAAGTGGAAATGTTTTGGAATGAACTGAGTTTATTATTAGGGCAAATTATGAAGATAAAGGTACCAAAGGATCCAAGAATATTTTTACTTGGAGATATTTATGAAAAGGATATAAAATTGAAATTGGACAAATACCAAGAAAATTTTTTAAGTATCGCAGTAGCAACTGCAAAGAAATGCCTAGCAATATGGAAATGTCTAGCAATATCTTAGAAATGTCTAGCGATATCATCGAAGGATGAGAGCGAAGTGTTATTGAGTAGATGGTATAATGAGATGCAAAATTGTAGACCTTTGGAAAAACTTACGTATAGTTTAAGGAATCGAGTTGAAAATTTTTATAGTATTTGGAAACCATCTATGGATTTTATGGATAATTTTCCGACCACTTCTCATCCACTCCACTTAATTAGTAATTTTTAATAACAATTAATGATTGTATCTGCTAATATTATTGTATACTAGGTGTTTCTTCCTTTCCTTACTTTTGGATGGGGGGGGGATGGGGAGAAAATACATAAAAATACTTTTTTGTGTAGCGTTGGCTATGGATATTTGATGAATGCTTTATTTTTTTCCTGTAATTATGCAAACAAAATAAAATAATAAAAAAAGGTTCCACATCACCCAGCACACGTTTTGTTCTCGCTGCTTCCATCTGGAAAGAAGTATAGTTGCCACAAGACTCACACCAACAGGTTCAGGAACGGCTGCTCCCCCTCTACTGTCAGACTCCTCAACAACAAACTCAATCAGGGACCCATTTAAGGCCTCTTACACTTAAAAAAAATTCTCTGTATTGCAGTCAGTTTGTTTACATTTCATTATTTGTTTACATGTGTACATTGTGCACAGTGAATGCTGGTCCTTGCAGTGATCATCTGTGGACAAATACATTTTCATTATTCTTTGGCAGAAGTCTCTATTGGATTTGCTACTAAGTTTATTAGTGATTCATCATTACAACAATAACACCTAGTTGAATATTAAAGGAATATTAATCCTGTAAACCTTTCAAAGATTGCCACATCACTCTTCTGCTTGCTTTCCTGCAAGATTAGAGCCCCATCCTGTTTACTCCTTCTGGATCAATAATCTAAGTGAATAATCTTGGAGTTCATTTAACTGGTGACCTAGTGTGGACAATCAACTTGTCAGGAAGGTGCCACAGTGACTTCACTTCCTGAGAAGATTGAAGTGAACAAAGCTACCAGCCACCATGATGTCAACCATCTATAGATACTATATCATCCTGAAGAGGGTGCGCAAAATCACTGAGGACCCCCTTCCACCCTGCACACAGCATCTTTCAGCTGCTCCCGTCGGGGAAGAGATACCGGAAGATCAGAGCCAGCACCACCAGGCTGAGGAACAGCTTCTTGGTACGGGCAGCGAGAACGCTCAACGACCAAAGGGACTACTTACATTGACCCTCCGAGACTCTCCTTTGTACAAAGCACCCTTTATCCATTTATTTATTTTTAGAGATAAAATACTTGTCCTGCATATGTATTATTTGCCTATATGTGTGTTATGTCTGGTTGTGTGAATGCATGTTTTGCACTAAGGAATGGAAAAAGCCTTTTTGTCAGGTTGTACTTGCATGATCAGATGACAAACTTGACTTGAATAACAGGCAGGGAGAATTCCATTCATTGCATTGACCAGCCATCTTCTTAAAGCCTTCTCTCCCCTTCACCGTCATCGCCTCTAGCTCTTGAGATACTGGTTCTCCTAAGATTGAGACCTCTACCAACGACCTCCTTTGCATTAGCCAAGCAAGCTGGATTTCCTTGTCTCTCTCTCTCCCACCATGCTGACTCTCAACCTGCATCTAGCCCTAGTGTCGCACCATCCTTATCTACTCATCAGCAGAAATGCGGGGTTTCTCAGCAGTTCAGGCAACATCTGTGATGAAAGGTCTTTGACCTGAAACATTGTTTTTTCCCCGCACCTGCTGCATGTTGGAATTGGTGAGCAGAGCCAGTGACCTAGATGTGAATCTGGTGCTGTCTGTAAGGAGTTTGTATGTTCTCCCCGTGTCACATGGGATTTCCCCGGACGCTCCGGTTACCTCTCTCCTTACAAAACATATGGGGATTGTAGGTCAATTTGGGTGTAATTGGGCAGCATGGATTTAAATGGCCGGAAATGGCTTCAACCATGGTGTAACTATTTGTTAAATTTCAGTATTTTGATTTGTTGGAATTGGTGAACTGAATTGTTTATTGACACATGCACAGAAATACAGTGAGATGCTCCATTTAGCGTGCTATCCAGGTACGTTAACTCATACAGTAGGCAGTACCGTAACAACATTAGGTTATCAAATAAAGTGACAGTACAAGGAGTAGTCAAATAATCCAGAGTATGGAGCAATGTACAAATAATGCAGGGACCAGAGAACATTATAGTGATAAGTACAGAGCAAGAGTATCATTTTTTGTTGGTGTGAGATCCATTCAAGGGTGTGATAAGAAGGAAATTATCCTTGAATTTGGAGGTTTGCGTTCTCAAACACGTATTTTCCGCATGACGGAAGTGGAAGGAGAGAGTGTGACAAGGGTGAGATAAGTTGTTTAATATTTTGGCAGCTCTCCCCAGATAGATGTAGGTGGCCTCTAAAATCTCCTTCCTGAATGCCCTCCCCATAATAGCCTTATTGCCAAAGGTTGTTTCATAAATAAGTGGGATGAACTTCATTCAAGGTGTGACATTCAAGGTGTATTTCTGGGTTGTTTGGTATGTAAGCTTATGAATCACTTTCATTTTTTTATCCAGTTTTATTAGTCAGTGATTGAAGGTGTAATGATCTCCAGGATCACATTCTAAGATGTTCTCTGACATAACAATTCATTCCACCACATTCAGCAATACAAATGCACTAATGCCAGTACATTAGCTCATCTAGGGGAGGGTTGGCAAAGGAATGACTGGATTGGAGGAACAAAATAACTGACAAATAAAAAGAAATCTGGTAATGTGAGAGAAAGAAAAGTGCATTAACATGAAGCATAAAATGGTGCTGATTAGAAAAAATTTTGAATTAATCAGTTTCTTTTTCCTGACCTGTTGAATACCATATATCAACAGTCTGGGGAAGCAGAGGACTTGTGCAGGGCACCAGAAAATGGGGAGAACTACCTTGGTTTGAGAAGGAGAAGCAGAAAAGATGACCTATGGGATGGTGACCACGGCGGCAGACCAGTGAGAGGTTCTGCAGCTCATGAAATGCACAAGCAGCGGGCTGTTGGTGACTCGAGGCAGGAATTCATGCAGGCTGTGGGTTGTTGGTGACTGTGGTTAAGGGATTTAAATTGGGCTGTGGATTGCTGGAGACTGGCTCAAGAACTAGCTGAAGGGGTACCAGGTAGCAGAACTGGGATGCGAGAAGGGGCGAGGGTCCTAATCATGTCGGAGGTTTGGATCTGGAGTTCAGGCTGGTGATGGTTTGGACTGGAGTCTGCATTGCTGCAGGGACTGCAGAATCGTGGGAGATGAATCCACAGGCACTTGGTGACTCAGAGAGGACTCACTTTCTCTAATTGTTAAAGGCACTTCAGGCAATTTCTGTCAGTGGCAAGTCTGTCTGCTTTATGGCAGATGAAATCAAATTCCTTGTAACATTTCACTGTCTTTATTACATGACAATAAATTGAATCTTGAATTTCTGTAAGCTTATCAATTTTTAGCATCTGTGGCATTTGCATTTTGATTCACTGGCTTGCTGGTCAAAGGAGACTTAAGTAGTTTCTGTATTCTTTGGAGTTTAGAGGAATAAAGGGTGATTGTTATATAAGAAAACATATATGATCATAAAGGACATGACAGAGTAGGTGTTTAGACTTTTTCTCTGTTGTATACAAGAGTTTATTGTCATATATGTACGTACAATGTACAAATGCATTGAAATTCCAAATTACTGTAGCCACACAGGCACATAAGATAAACCAAAAACAGTACAAATTAAATTACGTTAAAGCAACATGAGACATAAAAAGAGATAATAAATATAAAATTATGGATAAGTAAATATTCATAGTTGTTCAGGGCAAAAAAATTTGTGAGATTTCAAAAGACCCTTATCTGTCGTTGTAACCCCTCCAATTCCCAACACCCTTCTCTGTTTCTGTAATCCCTTCTGGTCCACAAGACCCCTCCCTGTCTGTGTAACCTCATAAACACGGCTGGCATAATGGTTAGCGCAATGCCTTTACAGCACCAATAATCAGGACCAGACTGGGGTTCGAATCCTGCGCTGACTTAAAGGTGTTTGTACATCCTCCTTGCATCTGTCCCCAAGGGCTCCGGTTTCTTCCTACCATTCAAAAATGTATCGGGGTGTAGGTTAATTGCCGGAAAATGTCTCGGCATGGACTCGTGGGCCAACATAGCCTATTAGGTCAAAATAAATAAATAAATATAATTTGGTGTTCCTGGAGTAATTTATTGTTAGGGTCATTCAGAGAAGCTTAGGAGCCTGATATCTGTCCTGAACCCAAAGGTGCTGGTCTGCAGGCTTTTCTAAGCAGAGAGAGATGATTTTGCCCAGAGTGATGGCCATCCTTTATGATATTGGCTGCCTTCTTGAGGCAATGCCTTACATAGACATCGATGGATGGAAGCTACATGCCTATGATGGGCTTGGCCAGGATTGCCACCTTCTGCAGCCTTCTGCGTTCCTGTGCGTTCCAATTTCCAAACCAGTCCATGATACAACCAGCATACATATATGGTACATGCATACTTTCTTTGGTATACATATAGCGGGAGAATCTTGAACGAGAATTTCAAGATAAGATAAAGGTAAGGTTTCCATTATTGTCATGTAACACTACATTTAGAATGTAACTTTTGTCTACTCTCTGGCCGACAGAGAGTTCCCACTTTGTCCAGCGCCCCTCATAGAAACCTACAGTACCTGGTGTTCCTTAGCAGTCTCCCCTCCAAGTGCTGTCCTGTCCTGAGTCTGCTTAGCTTCCGAGATCAGACAATCGCAGTCATATTCAGGCTATTAGGTGTCAGTCAGGGAGTGGTTATTTGAAGCAGAGGAATGCAGAGGCAACATTTTGCAGAATCTCCACAATTTTCTCCCCGATAGGTTTTTGTAATTTTAATTGTTAATTTAGAGATATAGCAGTCACAGGCCTTTCTGGACTAGGAGCTCACGCCACCCAAATACTCCCATGTTTTGTTTTTTTTTAATTTTTTATTTTTCACACCATAAATCACATTAGCCATGATATACACTTTTTCTTTTTCACACATATACAGTGACTTTTTCTCCCCCCCCCCCCTCCCTCCTCCCAAGCCACCCCCCCACCCCCCCCTCTCATCCATTTTAGGTATACAATCTAGGTTGCATTAAACCAGTCAGACAATGTTGTCATTCAACAAAAATACACCAGAAATTCTACTGAGTCCATTCTTTTCTTTCCTTCTCCTTCCATCAACTTAGGTAATGTTTGTCCCCGGTAGGTTTTCACTATTGTATTTAAAGTAAGGCTCCCATACTTGTTCGAATATTTCAATATTATTTCTTAAACTATATGTTATTTTTTCTAATGGAATACATTTATTCATTTCTATATACCATTGTTGTATTTTCAAATTATCTTCCAATTTCCAGGTTGACATAATACATTTTTTTGCTATGGCTAGGGCTATCTTAACAAATCTTTTTTGTGCATCCTCCAAATCAATTCCAAATTCTTTGTTTTTTATGTTACTTAGGAGAAAGATCTCTGGATTCTTTGGTATATTGTTTTCTGTTATTTTATTTAATATCTGATTGAGATCATCCCAAAATTTTTCTACTCTCTCACATGTCCAGATTGCATGAATTGTTGTTCCCATTTCTTTTTTACATCGAAAACATCTATCAGATACTGTTGGGTCCCATTTATTTAACTTTTGTGGTGTAATGTATAGTCTGTGTAACCAATTATATTGTATCATACGTAACCTCGTATTTATTGTATTTCTCATCGTTCCAGAACATAATTTCTCCCATGTTTCCTTTTTTATCTTTATATTTAAATCTTGTTCCCATTTTTGTTTAGTTTTACCATTTGTTTCCTCATTCTCCTTTTCTTGCAGTTTAATATACATATTTGTTATAAATCTTTTGATTAACATTGTATCTGTAATCACATATTCAAGGTTACTTCCCTCTGGTAAACTCAAATTGCTTCCTAATTTATCTTTCAAGTAGGATCTCAGTTGGTAATATGCCAGCGCTGTATCTCCAGTTATATTGTACTTATCTCTCATTTGTTCAAAGGATAAGAATCTACTTCCTGAAAAACAATTTTCTATTCTTTTAATCCCTTTTTTTCCCCATTCTCTAAAGGAGAGGTTATCTATTGTAAAAGGGAGTAGCTTATTTTGCGTCAATATTAGTTTTGGTAATTGATAATTTGTTTTATTTCTTTCTACATGAATCTTCTTCCAAATATTGAGGAGATGATGTAATACTGGAGAAGTTCTATGTTGTACCAATTTTTCATCCCATTTATATAATATGTGTTCAGGTATCTTTTCCCCTATTTTATCTAATTCTAATCTCGTCCAGTCTGGTTTTTCCCTTGTTTGATAAAAATCTGATAGGTATCTTAATTGTGCGGCTCTATAATAATTTTTGAAGTTTGGCAATTGTAAGCCTCCTTGTTTATACCATTCTGTTAATTTATCTAGTGCTATCCTCGGTTTCCCCCCTCTCCATAAAAATTTCCTTATTATTTTCTTTAACTCTTTGAAGAATTTTTCTGTCAGTTGTATTGGCAATGCCTGAAATAAGTATAATATCCTTGGAAAAATGTTCATTTTAATACAGTTTATCCTTCCTATCAGTGTTAGTGGCAGATCTTTCCAATGCTCTAAATCGTCCTGTAATTTTTTCATTAGTGGATTGTAATTGAGTTTATATAATTGGCCTAGATTTTTGTTTATTTGTACACCTAGGTATCTTATTGCCTGTATTTGCCATCTGAATGGAGATTCCTTCTTAAATTTTGAGAAATCCGCATTATTCATAGGCATTGCTTCACTTTTATTTACGTTTATCTTGTAACCCGACACTTCTCCATATTCCTTCAATTTCTTATATAATTCTTTGATTGATAGTTCTGGTTCTGTTAAGTACAATATAACATCATCCACAAATAGACTGATTTTATGTTCCCTGTCTTTTATTTTTATTCCTTTTATATTATTATCTATTCTTATCAATTCTGCTAGTGGTTCTATAGCTAGCGCAAACAATAAAGGTGATAGTGGGCATCCCTGCCGCGTTGACCTGCTTAAGTTAAATTGCTTTGATACATGTCCATTTACTGTCACTTTCGCTAACGGTCCCTTATATAATGCTTTAATCCAATTAATATACTTCTCCGGTAAACTGAATTTTTGTAATACTTTGAACAAATAATTCCATTCTACTCTGTCGAAGGCCTTCTCTGCGTCTAAAGCAACTGCTACTGTAGGTGTTTTATTTCCTTCTACTGCATGAATTAAGTTAATAAATTTACAAATATTGTCTGTTGTGCGTCTTTTTTTGATAAATCCAGTTTGGTCTAAATTTACCATTTTCGGTACCTGTTCTGCTAATCTGTTTGCTAATAGTTTAGCTATTATCTTATAATCTGTGTTTAGCAAAGATATTGGGTCTATATGACGCTGGTGAGAGTGGATCTTTCCCTTGTTTTAGTATTACTGTAATTATTGCTGTTTTACATGAATCTGGTAAGTTTTGTGTCTCATCAATCTGGTTGATTACATCCAGGAGGGGCGGTATTAATAAGTCTTTAAATGTTTTGTAGAATTCTATTGGAAATCCATCCTCTCCTGGTGTCTTATTATTTGGTAATTTTTTTTATTATCTCTTGTATTTCTACTGTTCCAAATGGTTCTGTTAATTTATTTTGTTCCTCTATTTGTAGTTTTGGTAGTTCAATTTTAGTCAAAAATTCACCTATTTTCCCTTCTTTTCCTTCGTTTTCAGTTCGGTATAATTGTTCATAGAATTCTCTAAAGTTTTCCTTAATTTCTTTTGGTTATATGCAATTTGTTTGTCTTTTTTCCTTGATGCCAATACCATTTTCTTAGCTTGCTCTGTCTTAAGCTGCCATGCTAGGATTTTGTGCGTTTTTTCACCTAGTTCATAATATTTCTGTTTTGTCTTCATTATATTCTTCTCTACCTTGTATGTTTGTAATGTTTCATATTTTATTTTTTTATCCGCCAATTCTCTTCTTTTAGTTATATCTTCCTTCATTGCTAATTTTTTTTCTATGTTTACTATTTCCCTTTCCAACTGCTCTGTTTCCTGATTATAGTCCTTCTTCATCTTGGTTACATAACTTATTATTTGCCCTCTAATGAATGCTTTCATTGCGTCCCACTGATTCCGTATTTACTTCAAAATACATTTTTAATTGTTTTTCAATAAATTCTCTAAAATCCTGTCTTTTAAGTAGCATGGGGTTTAATCTCCATCTATACATTCTTGGAGGGATGTCCTCTAGCTTTACTGTCAATATTAAGGGTGAATGGTCCGATAGCATTCTCGCTTTATATTCTGTTTTTCTTACTCTATCCTGCATACTAGCTGATAACAAAAATAGGTCTATTCTTGAGTATGTTTTATGTCTAGCCGAGTAGTATGAGTATTCCTTTTCTTTTGGGTTTTGTTTCCTCCATATATCCAAAAGTTTCATTTCTTGCATTGATTTAATTATAAATTTGGTTACTTTGTTCTTCCTGTTAATTTTTTTCCCTGTTTTATCCATATTTGGATCCAAATTCAGGTTGAAATCCCCTCCTATTAGTATGTTCCCTTGCGTATTAGCTACCTTCAAAAAGATATCTTGCATAAACTTTTGATCTTCTTCGTTAGGTGAATATACATTAAGTAGATTCCAAAACTCCGAATATATCTGACATTTTATCATAACATATCTCCCTGCTGGATCTATTATTTCCTCTTCTATTTTAAATGGCACATTTTTACTAATTAATATAGCCACTCCTCTTGCTTTTGAATTATACGATGCTGCTGTTACATGTCCTACCCAATCTCTCTTTAATTTCTTGTGCTCCAATTCAGTTAAGTGTGTTTCTTGGACAAATGCTATATCAATTTTTTCCTTTTTCAGTAAATTTAGTAGCTTCTTCCTTTTAATTTGGTTATGTATTCCATTAATATTTAAAGTCATATAGTTCAGTGTAGCCATTTTATATTTTGTTTATCTTCTCTTTCCGTTTTTCCATCATTACCTTTCCTCCTTTTCCATTTCTGTTTTCTTATTTTCAACTCTTTATAAGACAACATTCCTACAACATCCAACATTTTCCTTATTCTCCTATTTATATCTTCTTTATCCCCAATCTCCCCTTCCCCTCCTGAGTTGTCCTTTATCCCTTGTCGGACAACCACATCTCCCCTCTCCATTTGGGTTTGCGAATCCACTCGCAAGCGTCAACTGATTTAGCAGTGACCGCTATTTCCCCCCACCCAGCCCCCCCCAGAAAAGATTTCACTTTTCATATGTCACAAAGGTCACTCTTTTAATTCCCTCCTTATTCTCTCTATTCCATTACCTTCCCTTATTAATTCTTGTCTATACTATCTATATTTTCCTCTAAGTACAGATACATTCACGTATGCACATTGTCTCTATTCACTCTTATATCTCTTTACCCGCATACATATCAATCGTGATCATTTTTACTCTCATTACCCGTCTTCATCCCTCAGTCTATTTTTGTCTTTACCCACATACATATCAATCGTGATCATTTTTACTCTCATTACCCGTCTTCATCCCTCAGTCTATGTTTGTAATTGTTCTGCAAATTTTCGTGCTCCTTCTGGATCCGAGAATAGTCTGTTTTGTTGTCCTGGAATAAATATTTTCAATACCGCTGGATGCTTTAGTACAAATTTATACCCTTTCTTCCATAAAATCGCCTTTGCTGTATTGAACTCTTTTCTCTTCTTTAGGAGTTCAAAACTTATATCTGGATAAAAGAAGATTTTTTGCCCTTTATACTCCAGTGGTTTGTTGCCCTCTCTTACTTTTTCCATTGTCTTCTCCAGTACCTTTTCTCTTGTAGTATATTTTAGGAATTTTACTAAAATAGATCTTGGTTTTTGTTGTGGTTGTGGTTTAGAGGCCAATGCTCTATGTGCCCTTTCTATTTCCATTTCTTGCTGTAGTTCTGGACATCCTAGGGTCTTAGGGAATCCAATCTTTTATAAACTCCCTCATATTCTTGCCTTCTTCATCTTCCTTAAGGCCCACTATCTTTATGTTATTTCTTCTGTTATAATTTTCCATTATATCTATTTTTTGAGCTAGTATTTCTTGTGTCTCTTTAGTTTTTTTATTAGATTCCTCCAATTTCTTTTTTAAGTCTTCTACCTCCATTTCTGCTGCTACTGCCCGCTCTTCCATCTTGTCCATTTTCTTTCCCATTTCTGTTAAGGTCATATCTATTTTATTCACTTTCTCTTCTGTGTTGTTTATTCTTCTTCTTAAATCATTAAATTCCTGTGTTTGCCATTCTTTAAATGACTCCATGTATCCTCTAACAAGAGAAAGTATATCCTTTACTTTGCCTTTCCCTTCTTCTATTTCCTCTTCTTCTTCCTCTGGGTTGGCCATCTGTTGTTTCTTTGTTGCCCTTTTCTTCTCTTCTTTCTTGTTTTCATTGTCTTCTGTGGTCTCTTCTTGCTGCAGGTGTTCTGCAGCTGTCGTTGCCGGCTGTGGAGATCGACTCCCCAGCTGGTCCCCCCTCCCGTCGGTGTGTTTTTTTTCATGCGCATCGCGCATGCGCGGTTGCGCACTTTTACTCGGCTCTGCGAGCCATTTTTGTAGTCCTATTTCTACCGACCTGAGGAAGGGGGCTTCTCTCTCCACAGCGGGCCTCTTCGGACAGGTAAGGCCTTCTCCTTCTTCCTCCGTTGTCTTCTCTTCCTCTCTTCTTACCGTTGATTTTGATTTTTCTTTTTTTGTCGCCATCTTCTTTCCACCTTTATACTCACTTTTCTTTAACTTTTATTTCTGTGCCTTTGTATTTTCTCTTGTTTTTCCCGACTTTTCTGGAGAGGGCTGGAGTTCACCGTCCGGCCACTGCTCCATCACGTGACTCCTCCCCTCCCAAATACTCCCATGTGATCAATTAAAATACTAACCCCAAATGTCTTTGGAATGTGGGAGGAAATCGGAGCAAAACAAGTTTTGTGACATGTTTACGACAATAAATTCTGAAGCTCCTTAAATTTTTTTAACCTAGAGTTAGATGCATTTTTGACAGACCAGGGAATCAAGGGTGATGGGGATATGCGAATGCTTGGGGCAGATCTGCCATGATCTAATTGAAAGGTGAGGAAGTTTGAGGGAAGCAGGTGACAAACTCCTGCTCCTATTTTCTTGTGCTCTGGCTGAACAGTCTGTTTCATAGAAGTTCTGTCATGCATTCCATACCAGACCTGCTTCACCTTGCTTATTGGGATTATTCAGGTATTTTGTAAAAAAAAAAGCATGCCGAATTATATGTCAGCAGGCCTCGTCTTTATGCTGATGGAAAGGAGGTCATAGCATTATAGCATATATCCTGGTCATTCAGTCCACTGTTTATTCAATGATACCCAACTCATTCCATTCTTCTCCTTTCCTCCCCAAGGCCTGCAGATCTCTACTTTTCAAAACTCAGAAAAGGAGATGCTACCTAACTGATCTTTACATAATGAAGGAGTTGGGTCAATGAGATTGCAGGAAGTGGGACAGGAGGAGGGGAGCTGTCATTAATAATCCCAAACTCTGAGATTGATTGGAGAGATCTCACTCAGAAAAATTAGACTCACAGACAGGTCTTGTGGCCCAACTCCTCCATGCTCAAATCCACATGCTTGCCTAAAATCTTTTCAAATTGGAATTCTACCCACCTCTACAGCTTTCTCTGGCAACTAGATCCAAGTACCCACCATCCAAAAGGTTTCTTTCTGTAGTTACCAGGACACGATGGGCTAGGCTTGAAATAATGAATCAATTCTGTGAGACAAAAGAGCAAGAGCTAACTGGTTCCCATGAAAGAAAATGTGAGGGGATTGTTAGCGGAAGACAAGTCAACACACTCTGCAGGATAGGTATGAGGATAGGAAGGGCCTTGAAGGATCTGGTGAAAATCCCAGGAAAATGGGACTAGCTGAGAATGCTGATTTGGTTGGCATAGAGCAGGGGTGGCCAAACCTGCTTAATGTAAGAACTACAAAACTTCAGATGTTTGAGACCGCAAAACATAAGAAAATATTACATACATATTTTTACTCTTAAATACACATTTTGTTACAAAACATTTAATATTAAGAAACATACGTATGTAAAAATATTTATTCGTGAATAGGATCATTTTTAAACAGCTAATTTGTATTAATTTCAATAATCAAAAATATTTTCAAAATCCTCACTAATTTTCTGAGGAAATCTCTTCCCAAGGAAACATTAGGAGGCTGCCTCATTAAATATATTTAAGATGCATTAAGATAGATTTGTGCAGCATAGGGAAATTAAAGGTTATGGGGGAGGGGAGCTGGATCCACGGACAGATCAGCTGTGATCTCACCGAATGTGGGATCAGGTTCGACAGGCCAGACGGACGACTCCTGTTCCTGTTTCTCTACAGATAACTGCATCATTGCACCGTCCACAACTGAGGGCACAATGCGGGATGCGACTTGCCTCCTGTGGCAAGGCGAGGCCAGGGGACCCACAACTCTGATCCTCCCTGACCCATCCTCCTCCACCCCCACCTCAGACACTGGCAGGATGGGGGAGGGGGGGGTGAGCAGCTACTGGGAGCGGAGGCTGGGGTACAGAACAGTCTAATCTCTGCTGCCTGGTGCTGACTCTCCATCCAGTAAGACCAGGGCTTGCCCATGGCCACTGACAGGATCTTCACTGCTGCTGCCATTTCTAGTTCTCTCCGGGCTTTGTGCCTGAATGAGGTCCTCATTGGAACCCCCTTCCAGTCTCTCCTCCCTGTCTCTGTCACCTTGCTTTCTCACCCCACCAGAGTACCTGCCTTGGACAGAAACCCTGTCTCTGGAGCAGGCCATGCCTCATCGAAGCTCTCCTGGCCAGGATCCAGCTTCCCAACTTCCTGTACCTCAGCTTGGCCCAACCTTCCTACCATACACCCCTGATGTGCTGTGGCCCGGCCTGAGTGAGGAGAACCCAACTCCGATGTGCGCTGCTTGATTTGCTCTTCTGCAGGGGCCGTTCCTCCAGTGCCCACTCCATCTTCCCTCTCCTTGTCACACAGCCCAGGCTGTGACCTTCACAGGAACCTCTGGTCTGGATGCAGGGATTAAAAATGTTCTGGGGCTGTGTTGGTATATCCTCCAGCCAACATATTTCCATGAACAGGACATTACACATCAAAGAGCTGCATATGGCTTGAGAATTGC
This sequence comes from Narcine bancroftii, assembly GCF_036971445.1. NCBI lineage: Eukaryota > Metazoa > Chordata > Chondrichthyes > Torpediniformes > Narcinidae > Narcine > Narcine bancroftii. The sequence continues at coordinate 250,486,525 of NC_091473.1, forward strand.
GATTTGGCAACCCCTGGCTTAGAGGATTTGGACCAAAACATGTATTCCATGCTGCTCTCTGACTTCCCTCTTAAATATTCTGTCATACAGTACGAGACAGCCAAAAATGCTTGCTGACCAAGTCTGTATTCTGGGCTGCTTCCATATCTCTATCTTTGTAAACCCATCCTATCCATATATCTGTCCAAATATCTTTTCAAATTTATAATACAGCTTCCTCTCGCAGCTCCTTTGAGTATGAAACCGTTGAAAGTCAGAGGCCACAAATCTTTTACCTTCAACCTCTACCCTCTGGTTCTAGAGTCGACTACCCTGGGAAATAAGCTGTGAACATGGACTTGAGTCATCCCCCTGGTGATTTTATGATTTAAGGTCGGTGGACGCCGTGATTGAAGTCAACTCTCAATGCTGGAGAAACTCAGCAGGTCAGTGTACTTTATGGAGGAAAGATAAAGGTCCATGACCATGTGACTCATGATTTCATCAGGAGGTGGTGTCATGAGGGGCTTCCACCTGAACAGGAGGGAACTCTCATGGGCTTAGTTTCACGTTTCACTTGCAAGACCTCACCGAAAGGAGCCTCTGGAATGGGGGACCAAGCCCACGCACAGTGAGATCAGATTGATCTGCAGCCAGGAACTGGAGTAAACACAACGCTGGAGAAATACAGCAGGTCGAAACAGCGTAACAAAGGTAAAGGAAGGTACATCACCCACGTGTCGAGCTTGAGCTCGCACAGGCAAGGCTCCTCAACCCTTCTTCCTCGAGTGACAACTCCATCGGGGCTGCCTCATGCGCTCCAGATGAGCTCGACAACTTCATTCACTTTGCTGCCAACTTCCACGCGGATGTCAATTTCACCTGGTCCATGTCCAGCAACACTCTCCCCTTTCTTGAACTCTCTCCAGAGAGAGGGAGGCACACACCAGCTTTCCACAGACAACTGACTGGCCAAGGGCTCAAGCCTGAAACGCCGTTTGATGCAGTTTGATCTTTACTGCACAAAGGGCATCGTCTGAGCCGCGTCAACCTTCCCCTGGAAGCTGGTGTTTTCCTTCGACCATCCACACAAAAGGGGGCAAAAAGTGTTCAGAGCAAAGGGAACGCCGGGAGAGGCGAGACACCTTTAAATGGTGCATTTCGGAGAGAGACTGAGAAAGTGAAAGTCCAGGCGATCGATGCTTCCCTGATCAGTTGTACAAATAAATCCGTCCCAATCACCGGATCCGCGCAAACTGATAAAGCCTATCGCTGCCCACCCCCCACCCCCCTTTGTTGCATGGAATCCAATCAGCCCCCCACCCCCTCGTTGGCTGCAGACGGCGCACTGACCTCGCGTTTGCAGAGAGCCGATTGCTTCTTCATAGGGAGCAGATGTTGGTCTCAGCTCCTGGGTCCGGGTGAGGCGCCGTTCTCAAGCGCAGTTCACGTCGGACTTACCATGGCACATGCCTCGCTGGCTGCGGGGAATACCTGGGCTGAGCGAGCGAGCGAGCGGAGACGCTTCATTTCGCAATCCACGCCTTGGCCATGTGATTTCCCGGCAGCCGAGCTCCCTGAGCGGTTTCAGCCAGCTGCTGCGCTGCGAGCCAAGGCGAGCCGGACAACCCCCGACGGTGGGTCAGGCTGCAGCGGAGCCCGATCCACTGCCTCCCCATCTCCCACACTGCAGCCGTGACCCAGTCCAGTGCCCATTCCTGACCCGGTCCAGTGCCCATTCCTGACCCGGTCCAGTGCCCATTCCTGACCCGGTCCAGTGCCCATTCCTGGCCCAGTCCAGTGCCCATTCCTGGCCCAGTCCAGTGCCCATTCCTGGCCCAGTCCAGTGCCCATTCCTGGCCCGGTCCAGTGCCCATTCCTGGCCCAGTCCAGTGCCCATTCCTGGCCCAGTCCAGTGCCCATTCCTGACCCAGTCCAGTGCCCATTCCTGACCCAGTCCAGTGCCCATTCCTGACCCGGTCCAGTGCCCATTCCAGGCCCAGTCCAGTGCCCATTCCTGGCCCAGTCCAGTGCCCAGTCCAGTGCCCATTCCTGGCCCAGTCCAGTGCCCATTCCTGGCCCAGTCCAGTGCCCATTCCTGACCCGGTCCAGTGCCCATTCCTGGCCCAGTCCAGTGCCCATTCCTGACCCGGTCCAGTGCCCATTCCTGCCCATTCCTGACCCAGTCCAGTGCCCATTCCTGACCCGGTCCAGTGCCCATTCCTTGCCCAGTCCAGTGCCCATTCCTGGCCCAGTCCAGTGCCCATTCCTGGCCTGGTCCAGTGCACATTCCTGGCCCGGTCCAGTGCCCATTCCTGGCCCGGTCCAGTGCCCATTCCTGACCCGGTCCAGTGCCCATTCCTGGCCCGGTCCAGTGCCCAGTCCAGTGCCCATTCCTCCAGTGCCCATTCCTGACCCGGTCCAGTGCCCATTCCTGGCCCAGTCCAGTGCCCATTCCTGGCCCAGTCCAGTGCCCATTCCTGGCCCAGTCCAGTGCCCATTCCTGGCCCAGTCCAGTGCCCATTCCTGGCCCGGTCCAGTGCCCATTCCTGGCCCAGTCCAGTGCCCATTCCTGACCCGGTCCAGTGCCCATTCCTGGCCCAGTCCAGTGCCCATTCCTGACCCAGTACAGTGCCCATTCCTGACCCAGTCCAGTGCCCATTCCTGACCCGGTCCAGTGCCCATTCCTGACCCAGTCCAGTGCCCATTCCTGGCCCAGTCCAGTGCCCATTCCTGGCCCAGTCCAGTGCCCAGTCCAGTGCCCATTCCTGGCCCAGTCCAGTGCCCATTCCTGGCCCAGTCCAGTGCCCATTCCTGACCCAGTCCAGTGCCCATTCCTGGCCCAGTCCAGTGCCCATTCCTGGCCCAGTCCAGTGCCCATTCCTGGCCCGGTCCAGTGCCCATTCCTGACCCGGTCCAGTGCCCATTCCTGGCCCAGTCCAGTGCCCAGTCCAGTGCCCATTCCTGACCCAGTCCAGTGCCCATTCCTGACCCGGTCCAGTGCCCATTCCTGACCCGGTCCAGTGCCCATTCCTGGCCCAGTCCAGTGCCCATTCCTGGCCCAGTCCAGTGCCCATTCCTGGCCCGGTCCAGTGCCCATTCCTGGCCCGGTCCAGTGCCCATTCCTGACCCGGTCCAGTGCCCATTCCTGACCCGGTCCAGTGCCCATTCCTGGCCCAGTCCAGTGCCCATTCCTGGCCCAGTCCAGTGCCCATTCCTGGCCCAGTCCAGAGCCCATTCCTGGCCCAGTCCAGTGCCCATTCCTGGCCCAGTCCAGTGCCCATTCTTGACCCAGTCCAGTGCCCATTCTTGGCCCAGTCCAGTGCCCATTCCTGGCCCAGTCCAGTGCCCATTCCTGGCCCAGTCCAGTGCCCATTCCTGGCCTAGTCCAGTGCCCATTCCTGGCCCAGTCCAGTGTCCATTCCTGACCAGGTCCAGTGCCCATTACTGACCCAGTCCAGTGTCCATTCCTGACCCAGTCCAGTGTCCATTCCTGACCCAGTCCAGTGTCCATTCCTGACCCAGTCCAGTGTCCATTCCTGACCCAGTCCAGTGTCCATTACTAACCCAGTACAGTCCATTACTAACTCAGTCCTGTGTCCATTACTGACCCAGTCCAGTGTCCATTCCTGACCCAGTCCAGTGTCCATTACTAACCCAGTACAGTCCATTACTAACTCAGTACAGTGTCCATTACTGACCCAGTACAGTTTCCATTACTAACCCAGTACAATGTTCATTACTGACCCAGTTCAGTGTCCATTACTGTCCCAGTACAATGTTCATTACTGACCCAAAATAGTCAATAATGTGCCATGGTAACAGTGTCCATTACTAACTCAGTGCAGTGTCCATTACTGACCCAGTACAGTGTTCATTACTGACTCAGTACAGTGTCCATTACTGACCCAGTACCGTGTTCATTTCTGACCTAGTACAGTGTCCATTACTGACCCAGTACAGTGTCCATTACTAACCCAGTTCAGTGCATAACTGACCCAAGGGTCCCATTGCTGCTCGTGGGCAAAGTGGAGAGCTTGTAAGAATGGTGAAGCTTGGAGTTATCAGCCGCATAGAGGAGCCTTCAGAATGGTGTTGCGGCAGGGTGGTAGCACCGAGTATCAATAAAGAAGATGTTTGAATTTGTGTGGATTTGACATCCTTGAATGGATCAGTGTGTAGAGAAAAGTTTATACTTCCTTTGGTGGATCAAACCCTAGGCAGAATATTTTACCAAGTTGGATGCGAACATGGGATTTTGGCAAATTCCTTTGTGCAAAGAATCGGCTCTCTACAGGTCATTTATCACGCCATTTGGGCGTTACTAGTTCAACCGCCTACTCTTTGATATCTCCTCTGCCCCTAAACACTTCCAGAATAGAATGATGACTGAGGTTACCGCAGGCCTGGAAGGAGTTGTCTGCCACATCGACGACATCCTCATTTGGGGGAACCACGAAGAACCAACATGACGCGAGAGTCCACGCAGTCCTAGAATGAGCAGAAAAGGCAGGGGTCACTCTCAACATGGTGAAGTGTGAGTTTGGAAGGAGGCAGGTGAAATTTCTGGAGTACATCATCTCAGCAGATGGCATGAGACCAGACCCTGACAAGACGAGAGCTGTGCAGGACAAGAAGGAGGTGATAAACGTTCATGAACTCAGAAGTTTCCTCGGTATGGTGAACCAACTAGAGAAATTCATACTAAACCTGGCTGAAAAGGACAAACCACTGAGAGACCTGATGTCCAAGAAAAAAACAGTGGAGCAGGGAACATGAGCCACAGAGGACACTTAGTAACCTCAAGTGAGAGCTATCCTCCACACCGGTACTTCAGTTGTATGATCCAAATAGGCAACTGAAAATTTCAGCTGACGCTCCATCATATGGACTGGGAGCAGTATTACTACAATTAGTCACCAGTCGCCTATGCTTCTAGATCACTAACAGATACAGAGTAACCGTACGCACAGCTGGAAAAAGAGACATTTGCACTGACTTGGGCTAGCGAGAGTGTAATGGATAAATAATTTGGGAGAATTTGGTAATATTTGGGATTTTGGTAAGATTTGGGATAGGTTACATACATACACACATTTTAAAACAGATCTTCTTTGAAAGACTGAAGAAATATTGAAGATCTCTAGAAAATGCTATGCACCTTCCACAAGTAGGTGTTAATTGAACTGACATCATAAAATGAATGACCATTGTTTGGAACTGGAGCCAAAGAAAGTACCTTTCTTCAGGGTGCTTACAGGAAGGTCACGCCTGGGTTTTGTTTATCTAACAACTGCTTGAGCAGAAGAAAGAACTCCTGTTGTTTGCTGAAGAAGGTGGGGTTTTTGCAAGTGAGTCCCATGGGGCTTTCTGGAAGCCAGTTGGGGAGAGAGAGAGAGAGAGAGAGAGAGAGAGAGAGAGAGTAAGAAACTCTCTCAGTCAGCTAGTGTGTGTAGGACACTACAGCAGCTGAACAGTGCAAGCCAGGAAGAGCTGGTTGAAGCTGATGAAAAGTTCCAGAGCCCTGGATGGCTGGGGAATGGAACTCTGTGGTAGCTTGAAGAAAGAGGTTACCATCTGGAAAACCCTGTTGGGGCAAGTGTAATCAGTGAGAAACTGAGGTGACTAATGGTGGTACCTCAATTGTGGAAATCCTGGATTTCTCTCTGCAAACCCTACAAGAACCTTCCTGAGCACTAAACATTTACCTTTCAGCACGAAAGCCTGGTGAACTTTATACACGTTGAATTCTGTGCACAGTATAAGAATTGCATGCATCCAGAGAACTTGGAAGAAGGAGAAGTGAGAATGAACTGTCAATTCACACACATCACATACATGTGCGCTTACAATTAGAAGGGGGTTAATTTGGGTTAGTTAAGTATAGAGTTAAGTTAAAATTTGATTCTATTTTCAAGTTTAAAGTTGATTTAAAAAAACTTTTGTTTTAAAAACCACTTGTCTTGGTGAATGTGTATTGCTTCTGGGTTTTGGGGTCCTTTGGTCTCGTATCAAGAGATTCAACAATTTTATTTTGGGTCTACAGTTTGAGATGGAGATGGACCAAAACCACTTGTGAGTCTATTAGGGCTGGATTTGTTGCTGTCATGGATACGAGTGCTAACAAAGACCTCATGGAGGACACCAATATTTATGTCGAGACGGTGATGGAAAACCTCCCAACCAGCGACAGATGCCTGACAGAGCTCCAAGAGCTACTATGCACAGACAGTGTATGCACGCAGGTCATGAAATAATGCATTGGAGGTTGGCCAGACAGAAACCAGTTACAAGGACCAGTCAAACACCACTGGCAGGAGAGGGCCGTTCTGAGTGTGCACAATGGACTACTCCTGCGTAGTACGAGTTTAGTTATTCCGGCTAACATTCAGAACAAGATACTCGAGAAAATACACGAGGGCCATCAGGGGGTTGTAAAGTGCCAGAAACATGCCAATCAAACAGTGTGGTGGCCAGGTCTGAGTAATCAAATAAACGAGATTGTCTTGAGGTGCAGAGAGTTCATCCAGGAAAGGACAAGCATAAGAGTATCGCTAATGGCGAATATATTCCCTGACAGGCCATGGCAAAAACTTGGTGCAGACTTATTCACTCTTGGAGAGAACATATACTTATTATTGGTGGACTATTTCTCTAGATTCATAGAAATAGCACAACTCAGCCTGACACGAACTAACGATGTAATTGTTTATTTAAAATCAATGCATGACATGGCATTCCAGTGACGTTAGTAAGCAAATATTGGTCCTCAATTCCCTGGACAAAACATGAAAGCCCTCGCAGCAGATTACATGTTTGAGCATGTGACCAGTAGCCCTAAATATTCACAAAGCAATGGTGAGACAGAGTGAGCAGTACAAACAGTGAAGAACCTGCTCAAGAGGGCAAACGACCCATTCCATGCACTATTGCCACACCGCTGAGCAACGGCTTCAGTCCAGCCCAATTGCTAATGGGACGTCGCCTTCATACGACTCCACCGACCCTTCCAGAGAGATTGCAGCTACAACTCCAGTACAAGGAAAGGGAGAAGAGGTGTAAGAATGCAAAGTGGTATAATGAGAGAAACAGAACATGCGACCTGGAAAAGCTGGCACCAAGAGATGAGGTGTGGATCTCCGATGCAAGACAGCAAGGTACAGTCACTTCGTACTGGTTAGCGGACCACAAGGGACACTGAGACAGAATTGCCAACATCTCGTTCCCATACTAGAATATCCAAGTGAAAAGCAAGAAGAGCACAGGCTGGAAATGGACACTCCTGCAAAGGCAGGACCAGACTCTGCCGACTGAAACACAAAGTTCGCTTGGCATAATAAGAACGAGGTCTGGACGAAAAGTAGAGACCACAGAGACTGAATCTGTAGAGACTGTAAAACACCCGGAGTCAAGAAAGACTCGTGCATTGTAAATGTTGTATGTGTATTTGTATTGGAATCCGTAAAGGCAACTGTAGCAGGCGAAGTCCAGAAAAGGGGGCTTCGAACGCAAAGTAAGGGGGATGTGGTGTAACACTATTGGTGGGACATTGAGCAGGCTGATGATGTCACAGGACTGGACTTCCGCATCTTGGAGAGAAAGGCTCAGGACTAGAAGAGAAAAGCCTGCACATGTAAACATTCACTAAGTGTATGGTAAAGGAAAACAAGCTGTGAATGTGACTCCAGGCTCAAAGTCATTTTTATAATGAGTGTGCCTGAACCCAACAAAACACAGTACAGTGTTCATTACTGATCCACTTCAACCTATTATTGATCTAGTACAGTGTCCATTACTAAGTCAATACAGTGTCCATTACTGACCCAGTATAGCATCTATTACTGACCCAGTACAATCCATTACTGACCCAGTACAGTGTCCATTACTAACCTGGTACAGTGTACATTACTGACCCAGTATAGCATCCATTACTGACCTAATATAGTGCCCATTACTGATCCAGTACAGTGTTCATTACTGTCCCAGTACAATCCATTACTGACCCAGTGCAGTGTTCATTACTGACCCAATATAGTAATTACTGATCCAGTAGTGTTCATTACTGTCCCAGTACAGTCCATTACTGTTCCAGTACAGTCCATTACTGTTCCAGTACAGTCCATTACTGACCCAGTACAGTGTCCATTACTGATCCTGTATCATGTCCTTTACTGATCCTGATTCATGTCCTTTACTGATCCTGTACAGAGTCAATTACTGACCCAGTACAGAGTACATTACTGTTTGGTTCAAAGCCTATTATTGACACAGTTTAGTGCCCATTACTGATCAGTACAGAGTGTAGTTCAGATGTGGAACATTGTTCACTTTGTATGTAAGAACCTCTTGGACCATTTGTTGCACAGAACAATCCCATCCCCTATGGCAAACTGAATCGTTATTTTGCTCTTGGTAGCATTGAAGTTCATGAGTAGGTATCTGAAGGTGCAGTCCTCTTTAATCTGCACCTTAAGATATTAAATATCACCTGAATAAACAGTGCATGTGTTCAGCACCTACTGTCCTTCAAAACAGTGATTTGTCTTCACCTTGTTTTCTACCTTCTAACTCTCTAGTTATTCACATTGCCATTTGTCTTCTTGTTCCAAAACTCCGATCACATTTGCTGGCCTCTTACATAGTATCGAGTTGTAGATTTACTGGAAATTCTGTCTGATTAACACCCAGTTCATGAGTAAAACATGGGATTCTGTTGACACTGTGGTTAAGTGAAAAAGCATACAAATGCTGGAGAAAGTCAACAGGTCAAACAGTACCTTCATGTAGCAAATGTGAAGATACATCACCAACGTTTTGGGGTTGAGCATTTCATCAAGGTGTGGGGGAACATGAGAGATGTCCGAACAAAAGTGGGGGGGGGGTGAAGGTGGGAGATGATAGGTAGAGGGGGGAAGGAGTCTAGGCTAGGTGGAGAGAGAAAGAAAGTAGGAACTGGAATAACTAGTTAAAAAGGGGAGGGAGGGAGGGGGAAGGGGGAAAAAAGTGACATCCCCATAACCAGCCATTTCATTTCTGAATCACACTCTCATGTCTGTCCATGGCCTTTCACACTACCCCATCCTGACCACCCGCAGATTGGGGGAACAACACCTCATTTTTCGTCTGGGCACTCTCCAACCCCAGGGCATGAACATTGAGTTCACTGCATTCCACTATCAACTTGCCTTTTCCCCCCTCTCCTCCTTTAACTAGTTATTCCAGTTCCTACTTCCTTTCTCTCTCCACCTAGCCTAGACTCTCCCCCCCCTCCTGCGGTGTGTCTCTCACCCCCCCTTCTCCCACCTCTCAATCTATCATCTCCCACCCTCAACTCCCCCCTTCCCCTTTTTGTTCGGAGATCTCTTATGTTCCCCCACACCTTGATGAAGGGCTCCAGCCCAAAACGTTGGTGATGTATCTTCACCTTTGCTACGTAAAGGTACTGTTTGACCTGCTGAGTTTCTCAGGTGTTTTTTCAACACCTAGTTCATCATGTTTGCCTATCTGCATGCCTATCTAACTCCTCAAAAAATTCATTGAGGCACAAAGAGGCTTTTCCAAAGGGTTTCTATAGGTACATTAAAAGTAAAAGATAAGTGAGGGATAGAATTGGACCCCTTGTAGATAGTGAGGGTAGGCTGAGTGAGAAGTCAGAGGAGATGGGGGAAATTTTAAATGATTTATTTTCCTCGGTATTCACTAGGGAAAAAAAATATTGTACCAGTTGAAGTGGAGGAAAATAGTGGGGAGGTTGTGAATCATATAAGGATAACCGAGGAGGTAGTGATGGCAGTGTTAAAAAAGATAAAGGTGGACAAATCTCCGGGTCCGGACAATGTATTCCCAAGGACACTCAGGGAGGCTAGTGTACAGTTAGTGGGGCCATTAACAGAGATATTTAGGATGTCTCTGGTCACGGGGGTAGTGCCAGAGGATTGGAGGGTGGCTCATGTTGTTCCGCTGTTTAAGAAAGGGTCCAAATGTAAGCTTGGAAATTATAGACATGTGAGTCTGACATCTGTGGTGGGTAAGTTGATGGAAAGTGTTCTGTGGGATGGCATTTACAAATATTTAGAAGAGCAAGGATTGATAGGTAGTAGTCAGCATGGTTTGTCAGGGGTAGATCAAGCTTAACAAACCTTATAGAGTTTTTCGAGGGGGTTACAAAAAAGATTGATGAAGGGAAGGCTGTGGATGTTGTCGATTTAGACTTTAGTAAAGCTTTTGACAAAGTTCCCCACAGGAGGTTAGGAAAAAAGGTGGAGGCATTAGATATAAATAAGGAGGTAGTGAAATGGATTCAGCAATGGTTGGATGGGAGGTGTAAGAGAGTACTGGTAGAGAATTGTTTGTCAAATTGGAGGCCGGTGACTACTGGAGTTCCTCAGGGATTGGTCCTTGGTCCACTATTGTTTGTTATATATATTAACGATCTGAAAGAAGGGGTGGTGAATTGGATAAGTTAGTTTGCAGATGATACAAAGATTGGTGGTATTGTAGACAGTGAAGAAGATTACCATAGCTTAAAAAGAGATATAGGAAAGCTAGAGGAGTGGGCTGAGAAATGGCTGATGGAATTTAATACGGATAAGTGTGAAGTGTTGCATTTTGGAAAGGCAAATCTAAATAGGTTATATACATTGAATGGTAGAGGAGTGCAGAGCACAAAGGGATTTAGGAGTTATGGTAAATAGTACCCTCAAGGCTGATACTCAGGTAGATAGAGTGGTGAAGAAGGCATTTGGAATGTTGGCCTTCATAAATCGGAGTATTGAATTCAAGAGTTGGGATGATGAAATTGTACAAAGCATTGGTGAGGCCAAATTTGGAATACTGTGTGCAGTTTTGGTCACCAAATTATAGGAAGGATATAAACAAAATAGAGAGAGTGCAGAGAAGGTTCATGAGAATGTTGACAGGATGTCAGGGTTTGAGTTACAGAGAAAGGTTGAGCAGCCTGGGGCTTTTTTCTCTGGAGCGTAGAAGATTGAGGGGGGATTTTAAAAGGGACAGAGAGAGTCAACGTGGATAAGCTTTTTCAATTAAGAGTGGGGGGATATTCAAACCAGAGGCCATGGTTTGAGATTGAAGGCGGAAAATTATAAGGGGAACATGAGGGGAAATTTCTTCATGCAAAGGGTGTTTGGGATGTGGAATAAGCTTCTGGCAGAGGTGGTTGAAGCAAGGACGTTATTTACATTTAAGGAAAGACTGGATAATTACATGGAGGGGAGAGGATTGGAGGGGTATGGACTAGGTGCTGGTCAGTGGGACTAGGAGGGTGGGGATTTGTTCCGGCAAGGACTAGTGGGGCCAATTGGCCTGTTATATGGTTATAGGTTGGTCAATCAATATATTTTACTTTGAAATTTTTGTTGAATTATATTTTGGTTCGTCTGTTTGTTGCTTAATAATGAGTAACATATTCATTGATTATTATGGTCTCAGATTTCTGAGTGGGACTCAGAAAGGCAAAAAAAACTTGCTGGACTTCTGCATGGCGATTTATATGAAAGTTATTCAACACCTTTAATTCTGAAGTTCCTTTTAGTTATCAATTAGTCCAAATTTTGTCAAGTTAAATTATGAGCGTGGCATCACAATACATTTTTTCTTCCTTCCATTGCTGGGGTACAATTGAAAATGGACATGTCGCATGATACAGATTGTAGTTGATTACAATACTTGGTGACACTTGGAGAAGCATATCCAGGGCTCATCCATTACCAAGAGAGGAGAAGTGGCTTGAGAGCTCTGACCACCGCAATAACGTGGATCTCCCAGTGGCCACCCATTTCAATACCCCATCCCATTCCCTTTCTGACATGTCTGTCCATGGTCATTCACTGGCAGATTAAGATCATCTGCAAATTGGAGATGACTGGACACTCTCCAACCAGATGGCATTAATGTCAACTTCTCTGGCTGTCATCAATAAAAACAACCTACCCTCACTCACTTCTTTCCCTTGTCGACTTCCCCCAGCTCTGTCTCTCCCTTCATCTTCTTTCGCACAAACAAGATAAATTCTTACCTGGTCCCTTTTCAAATGCAATTAACACCTTTTGTTGGTCTGAATTCTGAGACTTTCTGAAATCTCCTGCTTCTAGCTCATTCTGCTTATCCTTGAAGAAAGGCTCAGGCCTAAAATGTCAACGATAGATCTTTGTCCCCCTAATGATGCTGAAAAGACCGGCTGAGTTCCTCCAACATTTAGTGCATTTTGGCTACAATCACAACATCTGCTGACTTTCCCTCCTATATTGTAAAGGTCCTGTCCTGGTTTATCTTATCAAAATACAACACCTTGCACTTATCTAAATAAAACTCCAACTGCCATCCCTCACCCCAGTGACTCAGTTGATTAAGATTCCATTGTAATCTTAGATAGCCTTCCTTATTGTTCACTATACCTCCAATTTTACAATGGCCTCAACATCAGCAATATACCTTCACTTTTTATGGATACTGAAAGACTGGCATTCCTGTGTGTTTTTACTCATCCAGTGCTGGTCTATTACAGAATCTCAATTTTTAAAAATCCAACAATAAACTTTATTCGCAATACAACAGAAAACCATGCAAAGTCTTTGAATATTGTATTGATATATATATTCCATCAATGCATAGCACCATTACCACTATATAATGGTCCCTTGTAGTTACGGTCCCCTCTGATTTAAGACCTTCAATTTCCAGCAGTGAAAATGATTGATCTAAATGTACTGGCATAATGGGCGAGAGAGGCCCATTGTGCAGAGGATTATTGGATCAGAGGTTATTCCACAGGACCATAAAAGCAGCAGGGTGCATTACTGTGGACTCCCTTTTCATCTCCCCTCCCCCCCCACCCCCCCACAATCGATGGAATTTACTGGGATCGTTTTTTCAAAGTGGGCGTGTAAAATTAGTGAAGGACACTTATAACCTGCACACAGAATCTTCTAGCTACTCCTGTTGGGACAGAGGTTCAGAAGTATAAGAGCCAAGACCAGCAGGATGAAGAACAGCTTCTTCCCATGTGCAGTGAGGATGCTGAATGACCGGTGAACTGCTAAAACAAGTCTCCGAGACTCCACTATTTATTAATCATATTTATTTTATATATATGGCCATATGTACTCTACTTATCTGTATTTGTGCTGTGTTATGTCTGAATGTATGTTTGAACTGTTATGCATTGTGAATTGAAAATCATTGGATTGTGCTGGTACAACCGGATGATAATAAACTTGAACTTGATTATATATGGTCAAGAACATAAAGCACAAAGCTCATTTTTAGAGAATGGTGAATGGACAAGAAAATCTACATGTGTGAGGGTCGAGTGCAGTGCACAGAAGAGCTGGAGAACAGCAGCCGGGATGTGGACTGCAAAATACAACTGGAAATAGCAAAGGCAAGTCAGAAGAGCAACGTTACAATAATCATGGGGGATTTTACCATGAAAGTAGATTGGGAAAGTCAGGTCGGTACGGGAGCTCAGGAGACAGAGTTTGTGGAATGCCCGCAGGATGGCTTTTTGGAGCAGCTGGTTGATGAGCCCACCAGGGGGTAGTTTTGGATTAGGTACTGTGTAATGAACCAGAGGAGTTTTGCGATTTTAAGGTGAAGGAAGCCTGAGGAAGCAGTGATCACGATATTATTGAGTTCACTTTGAAATTTGAAAAGGAGATATGTCGGTATTTCAGTGGAGTAAAGGAAATTACAGTCGCATGAGAGAGGAACTAGCCAAAGTTGAATAGATAAGCACACTGATGGAGAAGACTGCAGTTAGCAATGGCTGGAGTTACTGCGAGAAATTAAGGAAGGGCAGGATAGGTACATACCAGAATGAAAGACATTTATAACCATATAACCATATAACCACTTACAGCACAGAACAGGCCAGTTCGGCCCTACTAGTCCATGCCGTAGCAAATCCCCACCCTCCTAGTCCCACTGACCAGCACCCGGTCCATACCCCTCTAGTCCCCTCCTATCCATGTAATGATCCAGTCTTTCCTTAAATGTAACCAATGATCCCGCCTCGACCACATTTGCCGGAAGCTCATTTCACATCCCTACCACCCTCTGCGTAAAGAAATTTCCCCTCATGTTCCCCTTATAATTTTCCGCCTTCAATCTTAAACCATGTCCTCTAGTTTGAATCTCCCCCTTTCTTAATTGAAAAAGCCTATCCACGTTTACTCTGTCTGTCCCTTTTAAAATCTTAAACACCTCTATCAAGTCCCCTCTCAATCTTCTACGCTCCAGAGAAAAAAGCCCCAGTCTGCACAACCTTTCCCTGGAACTCAGACCCTGAAATCCTGTCAACATTCTCGTGAACCTTCTCTGCACTCTCTCTATTTTGTTTCTATCTTTCCTATAATTTGGTGACCAAAACTGTACACAGTACTCCAAATTTGGCGTCACCAATGCCTTGTACAATTTCATCATAACCTCCCTACTCTTGAATTCAATACTCCGATTGATGAAGGCCAACATTCCAAATGCCTTCTTCACCACACCATCTATGAATGGTAAAATAAGACAATTGTGGCTGATGAGGGAAGTTAAAGCCAAAGAAAAAGCAAAAGAGAGGGGAGACAAGGAAGAAAAAAATTAGTGGGAAGAGGTCTGGGAAGCTTTTAAAATCTTAGAGAGAAAAGCTAAGAAGATGATTATGAAGTAAAAGATGAACAATGAAAGGAGGTTCGTTAATAATATTAAAAAGGATACTAAAAGTTTATTTTAAAATATATAAGGAGTAAAAGCAACAAAAGTAGACATAGGACTGATAGAAAGCAATGTTGGAGAAATTGTAATGGGAGACAAGGAGATGGCAGAGGAACTGAATGAATATTTTGGATCATTCTTCACTGTGGAAGACATGAGTAGCCTACCAGACTCTCAAGGATCTCTGGGAAGAGAAGTGAGAGCAGTCAAGGTCACAAGAGAAGGGACTTGAGGAGTTAAATGTTTTAAGGATAGATAATCTCCCATTCCAGATGGAATGCACCTTCAGGTTCTGAAGGAAGTAGCTGTAGAGATTGTGAAGGCATTGGTCATGATCTTCCAGAGATCAATGGATCCTGGCATGGTTCCGGTGGACTGGAGAATCGTGAATGTCACTCTGCTGTTTAAGAACAGAGGGAGGCAGCAGAAAGGAAATTATAAAGCTCTTAGCCTGATGTTGGTGGTTGGGAAGCTAAAGGCAGATGATAAGATAGGCCCATCGGCAAGGTTTCCTTAAAGGAAAATCATGCCTGACAAACCTGCTGCAAAATTCCAAATTTGGAGGTGCAAAGTGACTTGTGAGTCCTCGTACAGGATACCCTTAAGGTCAGTAATAAAAAAACCAAATGCAATGTTGGCATTCATTTCAAGAGGAATAGCATATAAGAGCAGGGATGTAATGTTGAGACCCTATAGGGCACTGACGAGTCCTCAATTGGAGTACTGTGTACAGTTTTGGGGACTTTATTTGCAAAAAGGTGTGCTGGCATTGGAGAGGGTGCTGAGAATGAAAGGGTTAACATATGAGGGATGTTTGTCGCCTCTTGGTCTGCACTCGTTGGAGTTGAAAGGCCTTGACAGAGTAGATGTGGAAAGAATCTTTCCCAAGATAGGGGAGTCTAGGAACAGAGGGCACAATTTCAGGATAAAAGGACATCAATTTAAAACAGAGCTGCAGAGAAATTTCTCCAGCCAGAAGATCATGAGTCTGTGGAACGTTGCCACAGGCAGCTGTGGAAGGAAGATTGTTGTATGTATTTAAGACAAGTATTTGATTAGTCAGGGAATCAAGGGTTATGGGAAGAAGGCTGGGGACTGGGGCTGAATGGGAGAAACCTAGCATATCACACAGCACTCATAGGAAGTAAAGGGCAGGCAACATTCCGGGCTTGAGCCCTTCTTCAGGAGTGCCGGAAATCAGGCAGACACCTGAATGGAAAGGTGGCAGGGGAGGTGGGGGGTGGTGGGTGGTGGGGAAGGGAGAGGAGAACAGAGACATCCTCCATTGATGCTCCTCCTGCAGGTTTTGCAATTCACTTTTTTTGACCCGGTGCTCATCTTTCTTTCAATGAATTAGTTTGGTTTCAGTTTAGAAGATCACAAGGTATGCTTTAAGTTTGCTCTTTCATGTTTTCTCACATAACAATGTTCTGACAAGTCAAAACATGATACTTAATTCAACAGGCAAGTTTACCTTCAGGCTACCCTGCATGATGACTCCCAGATCCCTCTGCGTCTGGGGAGAAACCTAAAAGATGCCCACACAGTTGCAGGGAGAACATGAATATTCCACGTGGACAGCATCAGAGGTGAGGATTGAATCTGGGTCATTGGAGCTGTGCATTTTTTATGTTGATTAGCATTGATCTGTGTCCTTTCACTGCTCTAGGCTCAGAAATTCCTTTCCTAAAGCTCTCTCCCTCTCTTCATCCAGGTGCTTCCTGAAACCCTTCTATGACCAAGCCTTTGATCATCTACCCTGACATCTCTCAATGGAAACTTTTACTTGACATTCTTAAATTTACCTGGAACACTTTTTTCCTGTGACACACTCTCCCACATCGTATAATAGTTGGTTGCACTGACTGATGGGATATGAGAAATTGGCAAGCACACAGTGGTGGTGTGTCATGGACTTCAGGAAGGAAGGCAGCAGTCAGGAATGGGCCATTAAAAATTAATTTGTTCCTCCGATTAAGTCTTAAAAAAAACAGGGTGAAGTAAACCAAACATTCCTTTGCAGTACCATAGGAGCTGATACTAGCTATTGCCCCAAAACAATATGTGACATTTCAATGAGCCAGGACAAACTAAGTAGAATTAATTCAATTGAATCTTTTATTATCATGTATCAAGATATGGTGAAAATTTATGTGTTATTCAGGCAAGTTAATCTCAACATGGTACAGTGTCATTTTCCAACTTGCCTCAGTCAACCAAACTGTTGTACCTGCAGGAGTCTAATCCACCTGTGTTCATCCCAGTCATCATTTCTGCCATCATTTCCCTGAGACATAGTTCTGTGGGCACCTAGCCCAGTTTGTCCTCATGCACACTGGACTGGAGGAAGTGAATAAGAGCAGCACATGGGTGATCTTTCTACTCGGTAACAATTTCCCAGGATGTAATATGATGCCTCATCCAGAAAAAGTCACAAAGGGAAAGGAAATTGTTCGATATTCCAGATGACTGATAGCTATGTCTGGGTAAATTACGGCTAATAAAATCTCAGCCATTGCTGCAACTTTAAAAAAACAACAAACAAAACGTGCAAATAAACAACAAAAAAGAGGCAATGTGCTATTTTACACTAGGATCTCTTCCAGGTCATCTGGAAACCTTGGAATGGTGCCTTGGGATCTTTTGTATTCCCTTGAACTGGGTCCTTGGCTTGAGGTCTAATTCAAAAGAATTGTTCCTCTGTGCAGTTGGTTCCCACAGGAGTACTGGTCTGAGAGAGGTTTTAAGCCATGAACTTCTTATTTACTTCAGTTAGAGTACCCACCAGCTAGAGCAAGCTGACAGAATAATCATTTACCCATATAATATAACCCTATAACAATTACAGCACAGAAACAGGCCAGTTCAGCCCTTCTAGAACATGCTAAAAACCTTCTCCCACCCAGTCCCATTTACCCACACTGGCCCCAAACCCTCCACACCTCTCTCGTCCATATACCTATCCATCTTCTCCTTAAGTATTAAAATTGAACCCTCATCGACCACTTTGGCTGGAAGTTCATTCCCACCATCCTCTGAATGTAAAAATTCACTCCAAAAAATTCCCCCTCATGTTTCCCCTATACTTATCCCCCTTCAATTGCAATCCATGTCCTCTTGTTTGAATCTCCCCCATTCTCAATGAAAAAGCCTATCTACATTGACTCTATCTGTCCCCCTCATAATTTAAAATACCTCTATCAAATCACCCCTATTTTCTAGGGAATAAAGTCCTAGCCTGTTTATCCTTTCCCTGTAACTCAAATCGCACAAAACTGAGCTGGTTCCATTTGCAGTAGCTGCATTTGGCCCGTATCCTTCCAATGCTTTCCATTTGAAACCCAGGCAACATTCTTATAAATCTTCTCTGCATTCTCTCGATTCTGTTTATATCCTTCCTCCAGTAAATATTAGTAAAGATTGCAGAAACTTCAAAACTCAGTGACCTGAAAGTGAAGTGAAAACCCTATTAAGTTATGCCAACTATTATATGATGAAACAATTTTTTTGTGGGTGATGTGCATCTCCAACAGAGTTCACCTTGGGTTTGTTCAAATTCTGATATATGGTATGATAGAGCCATACAGCATAGAAATAGGCCCTTTGGCCCAACTTATCCATGCTAACTAAGTTGCTTACCTAAAAAGCACAGAAATCCTGAGGTCTAAATCCATACATCCCTCAAGGTCACTGCACAAGTTTATAGGAAAGTTAGGAAAGCCTATGGGATGCTGAGATTCATTAATAGGGGGGGATTGAGTTCAGGATTAGACAGGACATGTTGCAACTCTACAAATCTCCAGTGAGACCACACTTCTTGTGTTCAGTTCTGGTCACCTCATTATAGGAAGGATGTGGAAGTCGTGGAGAGGGTGCAGAGGAGATTTACCAGGATGTTGCTTGGATTGGAAAATAAGTCTTATGAGGCAAGGTTAGTAGAACTGGGACTTTCTCTTTGGAGCAAAGAACGATAAGAGGAGACTTGATAGAGGTCTATAGGATCGGGGTGGGGTGGTATGGTTGGTGTAGCAGTTAGAGCAAAGCCTTTACAGTGGCAGCAATCAGGATCGGGATTTGAATCCCGCGCTGTCTGTAAGGAGTTTGTATGTTCTCCCCATGTCTGAGTGGGCTTTCCCCAGGGCTCCAATTTCCTCCCACTGTTCAAAACATACCAGACTCATGGGCCAAAATGCCCTGTTCTGTGCTGTATGTCTAAATTTAAATTTAAATTTAAAATTATGAGAGGCATAGAAAGGTGGACAGCCAGCGCCTGCTTCCCAGGATAGGAACAGCAAACACCAGAGGATATATGTACAAAGTGAAGGAAGCGAAGTTCAGGAATAAGTATTTTACACAGAGAGTTGTGGATGCCTAGAATGAATAGCCAGGGATGGTGGAGGAGGCTGAAACATTCAAGGCATTTAAGAGACTCTTAGATAGGCACATGGATGAAAGAAAAATAGAGGGTTATGGGATAGGGAGGATCTAGTACTCTTTTTTAAAGGAATAAATGGGTCGGCACGACATTGAGGTCCAAAGGGCCTACACTGTGATGCAGAGTTCCATGTTCTATGTTCAAATGCCCATCAAGTTCCTTACTGAGCTGCTTCCATTTGCAGGAGCTGCATTTGGCCTGTATCCTTCCAATGCTTTCCTATCCATGTACATTTTTCAGTCATTTATGCCCATATCTACCACTCCCTCTGTCAACTAGTTCCACACACCCACTACCCTGTGTGTGTAAACCTTTCCCTGCCATATTGAATCAGTTTTAGATTCTCCTACCCTGGAATAAGAACATAAGAAATAGGAGCAGGAGTAGGCCATCCGGCCCATCGAGCTTGCTCCTATTTCTTATGTTCTTATGTTTTGTGTTGAGGATTGTGATTATTCACCTTATTTATGCTTTTGGTAACATAAAGTTATCCCTCAATTTGATACTCTTTGGGGGTAAAGACCCCTAGACGATCCAGTCTTTCCTTATTTCTCAAGCTCTCCAGCCTCAGAAACAACTATTTGACATCCTTGGGAACACACTTCTTATCCATTCTTTGACATACAAAAGCCTCGAACTTCTGGGCTAATGTATGAAGTACATGGCAGAGGTAAGACCCAGTCTCAGACTCCTCCCAACACCCTCCCCCCGACCACTGACTCCAGCAATGGCCACACATAGCCTAGAGCTGAGGACCTGGATGGAATTCTGATCCCACTCCTCAGGTTGACATCAGACACAGCTTGTGTCAAAGAGTCAATCCCAATGACTTGAATGAAGTTATCATTCCTCATTATTCACAACTGTACAGCACAGGAACAGACCTTTTGGCTCACAACATCTGATATAAATTAAGTTATTTATGAAAAGGAAAAAGAGAAGATTGAAATGCCATTGTCTGCACTGTAGAGAACAGTTATGGGGAGTGTGTGGAGGGACTACACCATGGTGATGGGGTGTGTGGAGGGACATGGTGATGGGGAGTATGGAGGGGCTATACCACGGTGATGGGCAGTGTGGAGAGATACGGTGATGGGCAATGTGGAGGGACTACACCACAGTGTCAGGGAGTGTGGAGGCTGGTCATAGTCAGAATTAACACTGTTACGTCTCTTGAGTTACTTGGGAGGCTTCGTAAATAACTTAGAGATGCGAGATTTCATTAACAGAAAAGACTTTACTTACTGATGCCTTCCACTATCTAAGGAAACTGTTCACACACTCGAATATACATAAGCCACACAGTAGTCCACTACAGTTACTACAGTGAGAAGGGTGTATTCTTACGTGGTTACAAAATAGTTCACATTCTCCTGACTATATAACATCCCTCCTTCTCAAGATAAAGAAAGATTTAGGGTTCTTTATCACTTTCTTTCCAGTGCAACTTAAGTAACTGAACTTGTACACTAGCTTATGTGCACAACTATTTTTAAATAGTTCTTATCGATATCGCGCTGGTGGCAGTATGTTGCTTCGCCATCTTGTGGATTTGGCTGCGACTGTTGTGCTCTCTGTTGCTGGAATACGTGGAGGTGATGTCGCTTGTTGTGTTTCACCTGACGACTGCTGTGTTGATGTTTCGGTATTAGTGGTTGTAGCCTCTTCACTTGATACCTCATTTGATATTGTTGTTGCAGGCTTTGTTGGTATTAAAGCTTTTGGCTTCACCACAACTTTTGACGGCAGGATGTGAATTCTGTTCCTACTCAGCTGATCACCAGAGTTTGTCTCAACAATATATGATCTTGTTGTCTCAGCTTCTCTGATCACCTATGTGGAGGGACACGGTGATAGGGAGTGTGATGGGACGGTGGCGGGGAGTGTGGAGGGACATGGTGATGGGGAGTGTGGAGGGACATGGTGATGGGGAGTGTGGAGGGACACAGAGAAGGGGAGTGCGGAGGGACATGGTGATGGGGAGTGTGGAGGGACATGGTGACAGGGAGTGTAGAGGGACAAGGTGACAGTGAGTGTGGACGGACTATACCATGGTGGAATGGACTCTCTAGGGGGGGGGGCATATCACATAGCACTATCTCAAACACCAGGACTGGAGTGTACCTTTAAAAAAATACTGAGTTGGTGAACAATGCAGACTGAAAGGAACCAAAGTTCTATGGGAAAAGACTGCAGAGAGGAATCATAGGATCTCTTGCCTGTTAACAACTGGTGTTTCACGTCTTGATGAACAACATTAACCCAAAGCATAGTTTAACCATTTCAACCCATGGATTTTGTCAAGCCCCTTGAATTCCTCCAGCTATTCTTTATTTGCTCAATACACCAATCTCTGCAACTTTTCCACTATAAGAGCACAAGATATAGGAGCAGAAGAAAGCCATTCAGCCCATCTAGTCTGTTCTGACTTTCCATCATGAGCTGATGCATTCTCCCATTCAGTCCTATACCCTGCCCTCTCCCCATCCCCTCTATACCCTGACTATTCAGAAACCTGTAAATCTCTGGATTGTGTTTCTCTATTTTGTGAATGTTTGTTTATCAGCAAGCTTTTCACCTTCTATGTTTTCCTGAATCCCTTTCCTTGTGAAGCTGAAATATCACAGAAATCTACACTTCTCTGGTGTTTCTGTTGTATGTAAGGCTCAAGACACAAAGCTAGCAAGCTTAGGTGTCTGTTAAAGTCAAACACTGATCAACCTGTGTGCTGTGTGGTGGCCCGCAATTGTGGAGATTGGGCCAGCACATCGCGCGGCAGCGGACGTGGACAGAGATCACTAAAGTGACTCCCAGGACAACGAACGGGGGTAGAAGCTGGGCAGCATTAGACCAACAGCCCTAAAATGGCATTGGTCAAACTGCCCAGCTAACCCAGCAGAAACAGACTGGGGAATAAGGGCATTCATATGCATGGATGGTCCCGCCACTATTATTATTCAGTCCATCACCAAAACACAGCAGGGACCTGAACAGTATAAAAGCAGCCTTTCCAGCCCTAATAAAGGAGTGAGCTTAACATACCACACGGTGTGTTTCTTTGTAGCGGTCGAATACACTGGTAAATTTGGTGGTTTTGTAAGGCCCAAGGAACAGGATTTACACCATAAAGAGATTAAAGGGAGTGTGGGGTCTGAAGAGGTTAAAGGGAGTGTGGAGACGTGAAGAGCAGAGAGATTAAAGGGAGTGTGTGGGACATGTGGAATGGAGAGTTAAAGGGAATGTGGGGACATGTGGAGCAGAGGTTAAAGGGAGTGTGGGGAAGTGTGGAGAGATTAAAGGGAGTGTGGGGAAGAGTGGAGAGGTTAAAAGGAGTGTGGGAAGTGTGGAGAGATTAAAGGGAGTGTGGGGAAATATGGAGAGGTTAAAGGGAGTGTAGGGAAGTAGAGAGAGGTTAAAAGAAGTGTGGGGAAACAGTTCAAAGGTAAGGACCAACGGTGACCCGGTGGTTTAAGGGAGTTGCGACTTCTGAACACACCTCTCTGGTAAAATAATGTTGTTTTGCTTATCCCTCCGTGTCTCTGTGTCTCTGTGTGGGTTGACTATGGGAATTGTACGGAATTACTCATTATCTGGAGTTAAAACCGACTGGGCAATATGGAACAGCTCCCAGCTTGGCCGGCAGAGGTCATTCGGAGGGCCCCTGCAGTGCACACGGCTGGAGTTGGTCGGGACCTGGAGAACTGTTCAGTGGTGCCCCCCTTCAAGTGGCGCCCATGGCACACGTCATGGCTGCCAAACCCTAGAGACACCTATGACCTTGGTTTGTCCTTCCAAAATGCAACACCACACTTTTTCTGCATTAAATTCCATCTGCCACTTTCTGGCCCATTTTCTCAGTTTGTTCAGATCCCTCTGCAAGCTTTGAAAGCCTTCCTCATGGCCCACAGTGCTTCTATTCTTCATGCCATCAGCAAACTTGTTGATCCAAGTTACTTCATTATTATCCAAATCATTGATATAGATAACAAACAACAATGGTCCCAGCACCGATCCCTGAGGCACACCACTAATCTCAGGCTTCCAGTCTGAGAAGCAATCATCCAGATTCAGCCAATTTCAAATCCAGTTTAAAATCTCTCCATGGATACCTAGTGTCTGAACCTTCTGAACTAGCCTTCTGTGTGGGACCTTGTCAAAGATCTTACTAAAGTCTATGTATACAACATCGACAGCCTTTCCTTCATCTATTTTCTAGATAACCACCTCAAAAAAACTCTGTAAGATTTGTTAAATACAATCTACCACACTCAAAGCCATACTGACAATCCTTAATCAGCCCTTGGCTGTCCAAATACTTGTATACCTGATGTCTCAGAATACCCTTCAATAATTTACCTATTTCTGACATCAGGCTCACTGGCTTGTAATTTCCTGGTTTAATTTTGGAGCCTTTTTTAAAAAAACAGAACAACATGAGCTACCCTCCAATCCTCCGGCAACTCACCTGTGGATAAATATTTCTGCCAGGGCTCCTGCAATTACTACACTTATCTCCCTCAAGGCCAGAGGGAATATCATGTCAGGCTCAGGGAATTTATCTACCTTTATTTGCTGTAAGGCAGCAAGTACCTTCTCCTCTTTGATCTTATATGTTCCATGTCACTACTGCTTGTTTCCCTTCCTTCCTGATACACTAGGCCATTTTCTGAGTGAATACTGACTCAAAACAACTGTTTAAGATCTCCACAATCTTGTGAGGTTCCACACATAGACAACCACTCTGTCCTTACTATCCTTCTACTCTTAACATATTTGTAGAAACCCTTTGGGTTTACCTTCACATAATCTGCCAAAGCAACCTCATGTCTTCTTTTTGCCTTCCTGATTTCCTTCTTAAGTATTTTCTTACATTTTCTTACATCTTCTAGTACCTCATCTGCTCCTTGTTGCTGATACCTGCTCTACTCCTCTCTCTTCCCCTTTACCAGATTGCTAATATCTCTCGAAAACCAAGGTTCCCTCCGCCTGTTACCTTTGCTTTTAATCCTGACAGGAACATACAAACTCCGCCCTCTCAAAATTTTGCCTTTGGAGGCCTTCCACTTACTGGACACATCCTTACCAAAAGACAACTTATCCCAATCGACTCTTCCTAGATCCTTTCTCATTTCCACAAAATCGGCCTTTCTGCAATTTAGAATCTCAACTCGAGGGCCAGACCTATCCTTCTCCATAAATTAACTTAAAACTAATAGCATTAAGGTCACTGGACCCAAAATATTCCCCTACATATACTTCTGTCACCTGACCTGCCTGTTTCCTAATAGGAGATCAAGAATTGCATCCTCTCTCATTGGTATCTCTATATATTGATTTAGAAAACTTTCCTGAACACACTAGACAAACTGCAATCCATCCAGCCCATTTACAGTATGGGAGTTCCAGTCAATATGTGGAAAGTTAAAATCTCCACTATCACAACTTTCTGTTTCTTACATCAGTCTGCTATCTCTCTACAGATTTACTCCTCCAATTCTCTCTGACTATTGGGTGGTCTATATTATACAACTCTATCAGCGTGGACTCACCTTCCCATTGCTCAACTCCACGCATATGGCTTCTGTCAATGAGCCCTTTATGTTGTCCTGTCTAAGCACAGCTGTAATATTTACTCTGACTAGCAATGTCTCTCCTCCCTTTCATCCCTCCCCCTCTATCACGTCTGAAACCACAGAACCCTGGAACATTGAGCTGACAGTCCTGCCCCTCCTGCAACCAAATCTCTAATAGCAATAATTTCATAATCCCATGTGCTAATCCACACCCTAGCTTGTCTGCCTTTCCACAATACTCCTTGCATTGAAATTAATACACCTGAGAACATTTCTATCCCATACAAACCTTTGAGTTCTGTCTATACATGCAGTCTTCTGCTTGTTCACTAACTAATAAAGAGGCTTTCTCACCCATTTACTCATTCTCACTGATCTGCATTCACTCTGTATTTTCAGCGTGATTTCAAGCTACTCCCTATTCATCATCTCTAGACTGCAGAATCCTGAAATTTCTGAATTTCCTTAATTGTGTTGATCACAATCACATTTAATAGCTCACTCTTTGTGGCTGCACTCTCAGTTCCCAATATTCTATGGACCAATCCCAACCCTTTCTTCCTCCTTTAAGAAACTTTTTCAAACCCACAACTACACCAGATGGTTACCCGTGTAATCTAAAAGATTAGATCAAGCAGAGACTGGCTGGCAGGTCCATAGCCATCCATTGGTTAACTATAGTGCACTCATCAGAATGTTCCAGTATACAGAAATATGAAAAGTGTTGGATGTTCAGTGCAAGCCCGTCCCAGATCCTGATCCATCCCTGCACTCATTGCTGAACCCAAGGTAGATCCTGATCGACCAGATCAGAGGGGCCAGATAAGTTTTGGCATCTTTCTCCCAGGGTCAGAACCCTTCATTAAGAATGTTTAAGCTGTTTTTATTTTTGTTCACTTTACTATTCATGCCCAATTAGTATAACTTGCTAAATACTGTAAGGGGTATTCATGGAATATTCATTAATATTCAATATTTCAAAGAAGAATCCATCTTAATTTCAACTAGTCTACTGTTTACTGAGCTTAGGCTGGAGACATTTTGTCTGCCTTCCCAATATGTGGTAAGGGCTGTGGAATTTCATTGTGTCTTCTAGGTCAACTTTTTGTTTACAATATGTGGAAGCATTTATAATTATATGGAATGCTATGTTTGAAAGCTACATCTCTTTAAATGTATAAAATGCCTTAATGTATTCTGAATTTAAGATTCTAAGCAAATGCATGTTTGTTGAATAAAGCCTTCTGTATCTATTAGCTTTCACACTCCAGTGACCCAGGTTCTTCAGGCACAACAAATAAACTGTGAATTTATTAATTTATAATTTGTACAAATTATTTATATATATTAAATCATTTAAGTATTTTTCAGATAATTAAATGAGTGTGGAGTTTTGTTTTCACCACAGTCTTTCAGCAAAGATTATCTGCTATTCTTACTTGACTTGATGTTTCCTGGTTTCAGCTAAATTCAATCTGCTATGAATCGATAGCTTTCCCATCTGACTGCCAAGATTACTTGTGGCCAAACTTTCTTGGTTGCGGGTCACATACAGAAAAATAAAAGGAGTCACAGCCAAACAACATTAAGCCCAGTAGTTTTTAACCAGTTAGACCACAAGAAAAATGGTATTTTTAAACCAGAAAAACACTGTTCTATCGAAAATTAATTTTCTTTGTTTTTGAATATTTTAATTATGATTTTTACAAACTCAGACAGTTACAATAATTCACAGTACAAAAATCACACTCATCAAGTATATTTACATTTCTTCCTCTGAGTCTGGTTTTATCCTCCTCTCACCCCCACAACACAAAATAAGTTAAAAAAAACATTAATCATAAAGAAACTTAAATTACATGAAAAGGCAAAAAACACACATAAAAAACAAGACGCTACTCACCGAGGACAAATAAAAAATTAATTAAAAAAATGAAAACAAGAAACGCATTTACCGCAGGGTCTGTTGGAGCTCAATGCCTGTCCTCCAGGTTTCTTACACTTATTTCAACTTGGCCTGATTGGAATGGACCCCCCCCCCCCCCCATCCACCTCCCAAGAGAGAAAGGACAAAAAGGAGGGGGAGGGGGCAGGGAAGCAGGCAGCGAAGCACAGGGGACTGCACCTATGTCCTTGCACCTATGTAACGTAGGTGGGGTTGCCAGATATTAAGAAAAGTTTCATATTTTTTCCTTAGATTATAAGTAACTTTCTCCAAGGGAACACAGCTCTGCACTTCCATATTTCAACACGCAATGCCCAGATGAGTGTCTGACTTCCAGGTAACTGCTATGCACTTCCTGGCCACCGCCAGAGTGATCAATACAAATTGGATTTGAAATGAGGACAGTTTCGTTGTAAGTCTTATGTCTATGATGTTTCCCAGCTGGAATAACTCTGGGTCCTGTGGAAACTCCTTACCTATGATTTTCTTTAGGGCTTGGGTAGCTCTACCCAAAAGAGTCTCACCTTGGAACATGACTAGGTTGAATGCACAAAGGTTCCTGTCTCTATGCCGCACCTGAAACATTGGTAAAATTTCTGGTTTACCTTTATTCAATTTCTGTGGCGTGAGGTATAGCTGGTGAAGAAAGTTATACTGCACCAGTTTATATCGTGAATTAATGATTGTGGCATGCTATCCCAACATAGATCTGACCAATGCCGTTCATCTATTCTAACACCTAGGTCCAATTCCCATCTGTGCCTTGACCTATGAAGCATCAGTTTCAGGCTTCCTGCTTGGAACAGAGAATATAGTGCCGAAATAAACTTTTTTTGTGTTCCCTCTTCAAATCAGAGTCTCCACGTCACTGTACTGCAATTTGTCCCTCAAAGAAGACCTTAACTGAAAGTAGCAAAAGAGTGTCCTATTTGACAAATCATATTTAATTCTTAACTGCTGGAAATGACATGAGTTTCCCCACTCATAACAGTCCTCGATACACCTGATTCCCCTTTTAGCACCAGATGTCCAGGATCTTGTTATCAGTAGTCAATTGTATTATATTTTTCTGAGTCAGTGGGGTTTTTGGAGACAACCCCACCTTCTGGCCAAAACATTGGTTAATTTTGTTCCACACATATAGTGTATGTTTTATTAAGGGATTGTCCTTCTTGCCCGATAACAATTTGGCATCCCATTTATAAATAAATTCTCCTGCTACTTTCTCACCTACCGTGTGCATACCAATTTGTGCCCAGGATGTTTATCTTTGCAATAACTCGATATTCCTATAAATGTCTTCTCTTCCATTAAATCTTTTAATGTTCACTTTTCAACCCTTGGCAGTTTGTTGAGCCTTCCTAGAGTCTGTGAAAAATTCCTTCTCCCCGGGCATCATTATTTTCAGCGTTGCTGGATGGCGAAGAGCAAATTCATATCTTTTCTGCCTGTGTCCTTTTTATGGAATTCAACTCCTTCCTCATTTTTAACAGCTCTGCACTGATGTCCAGATTTTAAAAAAATACAATTTGCCCTTTAATCTCTAATAGGCTTCCCCTTTCCTCTGCACCAACTACTGCCACGTGCAAAATTCTTTCCCTATTCTGGAACCTTCAAACCTTTATCAAGATAGAGCGTGGCTTCTGACCAGGACCTGGGCGCAGGGCAGACAACCGATGCGCCCCTTATATTTCTATATATTCCTCCACCTTGTCTCCACCCAATGTCTTCGGGATCCAATCTTGAAGGAAGGTATACATATCCATCCCTTCTATACCCTCCCTTAACCCAACAATTTTAACATTGTCCCTTCTACTGTGATTTTACAGAGAGTTTATTTTTAGCCCCATCTTCTCCCTATCCTTGGCCCATGCTTCCATCTCTTTCCCTGTTGCCCTTACTCTATCAGAGTTTTCTGTCACCTAATCTTCCACATCTGCCACCCTATTAACTACTATTCAGGGTCCCCTGAATTTTATTCAGCCACTGAACCAAGAAATCCAATATTTTATCTAATTTTTCCCCTCCTCCACTGCTTTTCAGATATCTCTTGGGGAAGGGTCTGTATCCCCGCCCTCCTTTTCTATCTCTGTCAGGTTGCTTCTTCTGCTTTTCCCACCTCAGTCACTCACACTTTTCCCCTTCCTCTCACTATAGGTTCCCCTGTAACTCTCTGCAGGTCGCACCCCCAATTCTCCTTTTCACTGTCTTTGTCACTCCTCCATCTCCCGCTGTTACTCCTCCATCTCCCGCTGTCAATCCTTCATTTCCT
The DNA here is from genome assembly GCF_036971445.1 of Narcine bancroftii. Lineage (NCBI taxonomy): Eukaryota > Metazoa > Chordata > Chondrichthyes > Torpediniformes > Narcinidae > Narcine > Narcine bancroftii. Next base: position 250,515,447 of record NC_091473.1, read on the forward strand.
GCTGTCACTCCTCCATCTCCTGCTGTTACTCCTCCATCTCCTGCTGTTACTCCTCCATCTCCTGCTGTTACTCCTCCATCTCCTGCTGTCATTCCTTCATCTCCTGCTGTCATTCCTTCATCTCTTGCTGTCACTCCTCCATCTCCCGCTGTTACTCCTCCATCTCCCGCTGTCATTCCTTCATCTCCTGCTGTCACTCCTCCATCTCCTGCTGTTACTCCTCCATCTCCTGCTGTTACTCCTCCATCTCCTGCTGTCATTCCTTCATCTCCTGCTGTCATTCCTTCATCTCCTGCTGTCACTCCTCCATCTCCCGCTGTTACTCCTCCATCTCCCGCTGTCATTCCTTCATCTCCTGCTGTCACTCCTCCATCTCCTGCTGTTACTCCTCCATCTCCTGCTGTCATTCCTCCATCTCCTGCTGTCACTCCTCCATCTCCCGCTGTTACTCCTCCATCTCCCGCTGTCATTCCTTCATCTCCTGCTGTCACTCCTCCATCTCCTGCTGTTACTCCTCCATCTCCTGCTGTCATTCCTCCATCTCCTGCTGTCACTCCTCCATCTCCCGCTGTTACTCTTCCATCTCCCGCTGTCATTCCTTCATCTCCTGCTGTCACTCCTCCATCTCCTGCTGTTACTCCTCCATCTCCTGCTGTCATTCCTCCATCTCCTGCTGTCACTCCTCCATCTCCCACTGTCATTCCTTCATCTCCTGCTATCACTCTTCTATCTCCTGTTGCTACTCCTCCATCTCCCGCTGTTACTTTTCTGCCTACCTGCGCCATCGTAGGGCTGATCTCTGTGTTTGTTGGGTTTCCCTGTCTGTCCAGACACCCCTTACTCCAGGCCATTCCTCTTCCGCCTCTCAGCTGCCATTCCCACCTTGTGACCGATCGTCGCTTCCCAAGCCTCCCCTCAGGCATTCCCTCTGATGCTGACTGCTGAACATCCATCAATCTCGCTGCTTATGAGGAGCTTCAGATCCCTCTGACTCTTCCCATGTTGAAGACCTCCTCTCCGACGTCCCCATCTCTTCCTGCGATTCCACCTACCGTTCCTCTCGCTGGTGGGTTGTTGACTCCCTCTTTGGCTGATCCAGAAGTGGGGAAGCATCCCCATCCCTTGACTTCGACTCATCTCCACCTACCTTTTTATACTCTTCTTCATGTTGCAGGAAGGGGGGTCTCTTCCACTCCATCTTCCTTTTCCAACACTGGCCTCAGGGTCGCCACCACAATTTTGACTGCCACGAAGAGGGCTGGCTTGATTACCAGCATTGTTTTTATCCTTTCCTTGTGTCTTCTATCTCTTCCCATGTTTTCTTTTTATTATTTTGGTCGTTTTCAATAGGTTTCAATTATTTTTGTCTTCTCAATCTGGGAGATCTCTGGGTTCACTGGTCACTCCTCAGCTCCCATCACATGACTTGAAAATTCATTTTCTATCAAAATAACTATTCGACACTACTGAACAGTAGTTGATGGATGTGCTCACATACTGTAGAATCCCCATTATCTGGCACCTACGGGGATCACTGATGTCGTTTACGTGAATTTTCCAATTCATTGAGACTCACTCTTCCAATGCCTAACTAATACATCTGCGTTAAGAATACACCATTTAAAATAAAACAGACAGTGCAAAAGGTAAAGTAATTTGAAAAAAATCAGTACTGTAGTCTTTAATTATGTAAAGTTTAAATTTGAACTTCAGTTACTAGCCCCGTAACAGTGTTGTGCTAGCCGCTTCGCTAATTGTACTGCTGACAATAATTAACCCCCTCCCCCAAGTTTACAGATAAAGCTTTACTAATATATCTAATACTGTTAAAGATAATGAGTCTTACTAGGCAGGAATAGGGAGACACTTTGGGTGCGGCAAGCAGCATTGGCTGGCTCTTAATCTTGTACCGTTTCATTCCAACGCAACTTCATTGAAACTTCACAAGTTTCCTTGTGCTGACAACCAGACTCACCTCCACATCATGCCCTAGGCACACAGTCCTCACACTTACAACCCAACTCAATTCCATGCAAGTGTCCCAGTCAGGCCCTCAGCGCAACACGACTCACCTCAACTCAAGTGCGCACATTGAGAGGCATTGCTAGTCCAGTGGAGAAAACCTGCACGTGTCTAACAAAGTCTCAGTGTTTCTTCCCCCGCCCCCCAGAGTCCATCTGCCCATTCCTATTCACCCAAATTATTATTTACTTTTTTATTTCTGGTTGCTTGAGTTTCCAGTTTATTGAATAATCTGGATTTTACTGTATTACAGTTGGCAGTTCTGTATCTTCTGCTCTGAAAATTAATTTACTCAATTTAAATGAATAAAATACAACTCTTTAAAACTCTCATTTAAAGAGCAGTGCAAAATAAAAAGATGGCTGCAAAATAAGAACTGGAGAAAAGACGAAGAAAGGGATAAGGTGGTCTCCAATATTCCTCCACAACTCTCAGTGAATACAGTTCATGGCCCAAGTGTCCACCTTCATGAATATGATGCAATGAGTAAATCTGTATATAGGCTGTTAAAGATAGGCTATAAAAGTTGACAGATTCCTTGCAAATCAAACTTCCTCTTGACTGCTGTGAAAAAGTATATATTTTCCCATTGAGTCTGAAATTTTCAGCGCTCCCTTGATATTTTCCATCTTTTTGGTTCCACCAGGCTTAATCAACTGAGATAAACTTTTTTTAAAAAATGAGGTAAATATTTTCATCAATGAGTAACATTGCAACGATCAGTCTAGAAGTTGTTCAAAATGGCAGCGACATCTGGTGTTGAAATTGAGAAATGCAATGTAGATAGCGTGCAATTTATTGTTAGAGATTGTTTCCTAACAGACCACTTAAAAATGGGCAACGAGCCGCAGTTGGCCATCCAAGATTATTCCAGGTGATGTGCGCCCTACCTTCCTCTTATTCTTGCGATGAAACAGATGTCGATTTGACTGCTGGCAATAGTTATCTTAAATAAATCTCCTTAAGAGGCTGAGGCTGTTCTGCTGGAGAGACAGAGCTACTGAACCGCCCTTTGTGGACGGCATTGCCCGCAGAGGGTTGATTACTGAAGAATGTTTCAGAACACCCTTCCTCTTGCTGATTAGAATGCAGATTCCCAATGTTAAATCAGAAATTATTTTTGCTCTCGGTACTGGGTGTTTTAAAAGAGTTCTGGAAACACTGGAAAGTGGGACATGCTTAGGTAGACGATTTGGTTAGCATGGACAAGTTGGGCCAAAAAGCCTGTTTCCATGCTGTGAAACCCGTGACCCTCATTGTCAGCTCATTTGGTTTGACACAACCCTTCCCCACCCCGCTTTTAGATATCCTCTCCATATAAAATGCAGAAGAATCTCATGATTTTGCTCCTTTAAAGGAAATTGTTGCTGCAGTTACATCTAGAATGCATTTAGTTGGTCACTCATGTCTCAGGACCTCATATACTCACTCCATTTTGCTAGATGGTGAAGAATGCTACTCTACAAATCTCCAGTAAGACCACACTTAGAGTATAGTGTTCAGTTATGGTCACCTCATGATAGAAAGGATGTGGAAACTATGAAGAAGATGCAGAGGAGATTTACCAGGATGTTGCCTGGATTGGGAAACAAGTCTTATGAAGCAAGGTTAGTAGTACTGGGACTTTTTCTCTTTGGAGTGTAGAAGGATGAGAGGAGGCTTGATAGAAGTCAACAAGATTATGAGAGGCATAGATAGGGTGAACACCCAGCACTTGTTTCTGATCAGATTTTGGATCAGATTTATTGTCAGAATACATACATGACATCACATACAATCCTGAAATTCCTTTTTCCTGCAGGCATGGCAGAATCACCACTAATTGGTTGTGAAAAAAATAAACTGTACACAGCATAAACATGTAAACAAACAAAAAAAACTGTAAACAGAAAACAAATGAAAATACAGAGAGAATAAAGAAAATCAATAAAGTGCACAAGTGAGAGACCATAAAAAGGTTTCTGATTAACTTTGTAATTGAGGAGTCTGATGGTGGAGAGGTAGGAGCTATTCCTGAACCTGGTGATGTAAGTCTTGTGGCACCGATACCTCTTTGCTGATGGCAGCAGTGAGAACAGAGCGTGTGCTGGGTGGTGTGAGTCTTTGGTGATGGCTGCTGCTCTCCAATGGCAGCGTTCCCTGTAGATGTACCGAATAGTGGGGAGGGTTTTGCCTGTGATATCCTGGTCTCTGTCCCCTATCTTTTGGAGGGCTTTACACTCAGAGATATTGGTGTCCTCATACCAGACCATGATGCACACAAGACCGGTCAGCCCACTTTCCAGCACATCTCTGTAGAAATTTTCCAAAGTTTCTGGTGTCACACCAAACCTTTACAAACTCTTGAGGAAGTAGAGGCACTGACGTGCTTTCTTCACAATGTCATTGATGTGTTGGGTCCAGGAAAGATCCTCTAAGATAGTGACTCCCAAGAACCTAAATTTACTCACCCTCTCCTCCTCTGATCCCCCAATGATCACTGGATTGCAGACCTCTGGCTTTCCTTTCCTGAAGTCAACAATCAGCTCCTTGAGTGCAAGGTTGTTGTTGGTGCACCATTCAGCCAAGTTTCCAATCTCCATCCTGTACGCTGACTCGTCCCTTCCCTTATACAGCCCATCACTGGGCCCACCCTTGGCAAATTTGTAGATGGTGTTATTATGTACTGAACTACACAGTGATAGGTGTAAAGTGAGCAGAGCAAGGAGCTAAGAACACATCCCTTTAGACATGTGTATTCTATACACCACCTTAAATTGTAACAGGCTATGTCATGCACAAAATGAAGATTCATTCATCAAATGAAGAGTGGTGTCCCACTCCTCATCTGAAAATGATAAATCCCATACACATTCATTCATGATCCCACTCACTGAAGCTATTCTTTGGTCCATCAAATTATTGTAAATAATTGATATCAATCCACCAGTGGAAACTTCAAATCAAAAAGTAAATCAAGAACATTTATTTTGGGAATTCGAGGAAAATCAGAAAGTTTGGACCGAACAAAATGCCTAATCTAGGAAGTTTAAATTTTGCGGTCATTTGTTTGAAAGAAGCAAAATTATCTCAAATTAAAAATAGCATTTTATACCTAATCTGTATCCTTAAAACCTGTGTCTAACAAGGAAGATTGAAAATGATGATTATGTATAATAGGGCAAGCAAGAAAAAAAACTATGATATCCAAATAATTTCCTAAATTGTGCCCATATTCTCAATCTATGTCTCGCTATCAGATTATATAACCATATACAGCACAGAACAGGCCAGTTTGGCCCTACTAGTCCATGTCGGAACAAATCCCCACCCTCCTAGTCCCACTGACAGCACCTGGTCCATACCCCTCCAATCCTCTCCCCTCCATGTAATTATCCAATCTTTCCTTAAATGTAAATACAAATGATCTTGTTTTTATTCTGGTATTAATGCACTATGTGATAAATGTAAAATATTTCAAGCTTCACTGAATGCCCAATTTAAATAAATGTTTTGAACAAATGTTCCAAACTTTATCAGTGATTCTTAAGATCAAATTAGAACCATGCCCCTTAATTGCTTTGTATGGTCCCTCTTAAGAAGAGGTTACACCCTCGACTACAACCCAAAAAAGGATCCTAGCTTTTACCTCATGAATAGCCAGATAAGCAATTCTGTTGAAATGGAATGATAATTCATCACCGACTCCTATGCAATAGTTGCATGACATTATGTCTTACTTAAGTTTGGAGAAAATTAGATATAGCATTAAAGATGTCAAGGTTGAATTCAACGAGATGTGGGGCCCATTCACAACTTGAAGATTTAGCTGTGTGAATGCTCTGAGGATTCCCTGTCTGATGTCCAAGAGTCGCGATTCAATTCATATCTACTTACTACATGCAGGCTAACCTTGTTTAGTGGGAGGGGTAGGATTAGTTGGGGGGGGGGGGTCTTTTTTTCTTTTTTCTTTTCTTGTTTTTTTATTTCTAGAGAAAACCAGGTTATAGTAGACAGTCAATAATAATCCCATTATAGAATAGGATGAAGATTTATAGTGTCTATGTGTGATTTTAATTCTATCTTATTATTTTCTGAACATCAGAATCAGATATGTTCTCTGATAATTATGGTTTGTCAATGTTATGTATACACTATGAATTAAATTGAATTATGTAATCAGTTCAAAATCATGTCTAAAGTATTTTTTTATTAAAATCAATAAAAATATTTTATAAAGAAAGAACAAAGCCCTGTGGTGCTCTGGTACTGATGGAGATTGTGGAGGAGATGTTCTTACTAATCTTCACTGATTGTGGTCTGGAGGTGAGGAAATGCAGGATTCAATTCCATAGTGGGGTGTTAACTTCCAGGTCTTGGAGTATGTTGATCAGCTTTGAGGGGATGCTGATGTTAAATGCCAAACAGTAGTCAATAAAGAGCATCCTGTTGAATGCATCTTTACTGTCCAAGTGTTCCAGAGCTTTGAGTAGAGCCAGTGAGATGGCATCTGCTGTAGACTTGTTTCTATGACTGGCGAACTGACATGGATCCATGTCACCGGTCAGACAGGAGCTGATAGGCTTCAACACCAGCCTTTCAAAACATTTCATCACTGTTGATGCAAGTGCTACTGGTCCATTATTAAGGCAGGTTACTACACTCAGGAGATAGCTTTCCACAGGTCATAACTGCTCCTGCTGTACTGATCCCAGGGCAGGAATATAAAGTGAAGGGAGGAAAGTTTAGTGGAGACATCAGGGAGTGTTTTTTATGCAGAGAGTTGTGGGTGCCTGGAATGCCTTGCCAGAGATGGTGGTGGAGGCAGAAACATTAGGGGCATTTAATAGACTCTTAGACAGGCGCATGGATGGAATAAAACTAAAGGGTGACAGGGTAGGGAGGGTTTAGTACTTTTTTTAAAGGAATATATGGGTTGGCACAACATTGAGGGCTGAAGGGCCTGTACTGTGCTGCCATGTTCTACGCTCTATGTTCTAATGCACTGTGTTCTCCTGCAGAGCCAATTCATCTATCTAAGTGGTGCTGAAATAGATCAGTTGGGAGAGCGTTAGACTGAAGATCTAAAGGTTCCTGGTTCGATCCTGGGTTTCAGTAAATTGTTTGGGGAGGCACAGCTGGTGTAGCAGTTGGTGCAAGGCCTTTACAGAGGAAGTGATTGGGACTCGACCGAGGCTCGAATCCAGCGCTCTCTGTAAGGACTTTATATGTTCTGCTTGTGTCTGCATGGGGTTTTTCTTGGGGCTCCAGTTTCATCCCACTGTTCAAAAATGTACCAGAGGTGTAGGTTGATTGGGGGCATATTTGAGGTAAATTGGGCGGCATGGACTCATTGGCCAAAATGGCCTGTTACCATGCTGTATGTCTAAATAAATTTTTAAAAAATCATTAGTCTGAACCCATAACTCATCTCGATCCTTCCTTCCTCTCACAAGATGAAGGATTAAAATGCACTCCAAGAGCTACACAAACAAGTAATATGTAGATCACTTCCCCACTTATATTTAGTAAAGCCATTTACAAAATCTCGGGGATTTTTAAAGCAAGATGTATTTTGCTGATTTGATTGTTGCTAAATTGATGTCCAGCCTGGATGGTTATTGTTAGAATTTGACACAAAATATTATTATCACCAACACAGAGGAACAATAGCTCATAAAGTTCAGGATTTCCTTATGCTCCCTCAAGGCATTTTCACTTTGACAACAGCAGCCTTTTCCTTTTCTCTCTTAAACCTCCCCTTGTTACACTAATCAGGAACTGTTCCAACATCATTGAGGCCACTTTTATTTTGAACTAGGATTATTATCCATCTATTTTTTTGAATTTATTGTCCCTCTTTAATTCAATTATGTATACTATGGTAGTTTTTTTAACCTGTTCAGCTGCTGTAAGTGAATCTGTGGAATTTATCACATCATATGGCTGAGGTGGCCAAATCATTGCATATATTTAAAATGGAGATAGATAGGTCCCTGATTAGGAAGGGAATCAAGGGTTACGGGTAGAAGGCAGGAAAAAGGAGTTGAACATCATAGTAGTGGCAGGGTGGACTCAATGGGCTGAGTGGCCTAATTCTGCTCCTATACCTTATATATGTGACAATAAACATCCTTATTATCCTTTATCTCATACCAGTACTGGTTGTATCTTTTAAAACTTTCCTCCCAGACCCATTCACAGGGTGAGTGCAACAAGGGAAAATTAAATGGATATTATTCATTAATGTCCCACTGTCCATCAACTCATCCTTAAATAGAAATCTACATTGAAAATAATGTAGAAGCTGAAAAATTGCCATAGAAATGTGGATAATGAGATCAGGGAAGGTTGTGATGAAAATTTAGGGCATGTTAATATCCGGAAGAAGGAGCTGTTAGTTCTTTTCAAGTCCATTAGACTGGATGTGGTCTCTACCAGGTTATTGAGAGAGGCAAGAGAGGAGATTGTCAGGGCCTTGACCGATTTCTTCACAGCCACAGCTGAGGTCCCTGAGGTCCGCAGAATTGCCAGTGTGATCCCCTGCTTAAGAAGGCCAATAGAGAGCAAAATGAGGAAATGATAGGCCGTGAGCTTTGTATCAGTGGTGGGGAATTTATTGGAGGATTTACACACAACTGGTCAAGCATGGACTTGTTAAGCAGCATAGCTTTGTGGTGGGTGGTCGAGCTTTACAAACTTGTTTGAGGAGATGATGAAGATGATTGAAGAGGGTAAGGCAGTGGATGTTTTCAACCAGGAGATTGGTAAAGCATTCTACAAGGACCCTCATAGTCGATTGATCCACAAGATTAAGACATGTTGAATTCAGGGAGACTTGGTAGATTGAATTCAAGATTGGCTTGGCCTCAGGAGGCAGAGGGAAGTGGTGGTGGGGTGTTATATTGACCAGTGATGTTTGTGGATGCAAGTAGATCATTTGGATGAATCTGTAAATGGGCTGATTAGTAAGTTTGCTGAAACACAAAATTTGGCAGAGTGATAGACAGTGAGGAAGGTTGTCAAAGTCTCCTTATGGGTCAGGACGTGGGTAGGAATGTTCTCAGTGAGTTGTATAAAAAGGGCTAGTGCATCATACCAGAGGGAGATTGAAAACTTGGCTGAATGGCGCACCAACAACAATCTTGCACTCAATATTACCAATACTAAGGAGCTGATTGTGCATTTTAGGAAGAGAAAATTAGAGTATGATCCAGTGATCATTGGGGGATCAGAGGTGGAGAGTGTGAGCAAATTTCAGTCACTGTCTCAGAAACTTTCGTGGACTCAAAACACCAATGACATTGTGAAGAATGCACATCAGTGTCTCTACTTCCTCAGAAGTTTGTGGAGGTTTGGTACGACACCAGAAACCCTGGCAAATTTCCACAGATGTGCGGTGGAAAGTGAGCTGTATATCAGGTGACAGATTATAGATATGCTTTTGGGAGATAAATTGTGGCAGGATTTTTAGTGTAGGTTTCATACAAACACTTTAAAAAAGATCTTATTTAAAATACCGGAGCTCTGCTCATGCTCGACAGTCCGGCTCCAAGAGCCTTTGCAAAAGCCAAAGAGACACTAATAAATTGTTGTTTACAAAACAGGCAACAGATGAAATAACTTGTTGGAGCTGCAGGCTGTCTAGAGTGGAACTTGATCTTCTAAGAGGGTTATGTGGTTTTTCAAGCAGAGAGAGTAAAACAGGCTTTTCTCTGAGAGAGAGCGAGAGAGAAGATTCAGTTCTGCAGTTTTATAGTTCAGTAGCAGCTGGGATTAGAACAGGAAAAGCTTGAAAGCTTGTGGAAAAACCCCATTTTGAAGATGGGTTGTGAGTGCTTAGTTCAGCTTGGTCAAGGCACTTGTGGTTTATTCAAGAGGAGAGGACTGGCTGCCTAATGTTACACTTGTAATAAGTAAAATAAAAAGGAACTCTGTGATGTCCTGAAAGAAAGAGGTTATCATCTGGAAAACCTGATTGGGGGAAGTTTTGTCAGCAAGACACTGAAGTGGATGGTTACAAGGAATCAGTTATGGGTGTCCAGCGAACAACAAATTTCTCTCTGAAAACTATAATCATTTACCTTTCAAGCACCAGACCCTGGTGAAAGTTAATAAATGTTAAATTCTGGGCACAGTTTAAAAATTGCCTGCAACTAGTAAACTTGAAGGAATGAGAAGTGAGATTGGACTGTGAATCAAAGAACTTTTCTGAACTTACATGCACATTACATACATGTGCGCTTAGAATCAGAAGGGGGTTAAGTTAGTTTAGTTAAAAGTAATGTTAAAATTTGATCCTATTTTCATGTTTAAAGGTAATTAAAAGCAACTTTTGTTTAAGTAACCATTTGTCTTGGTGAATATCTATTGCTGTTGGATTTTGGGGTCCTCTGGGCCAACACCAATACCCATGGCCTTGAGGCCCCCCAAAAAAATCCAATCTGAGGAACTCAATCAAGGAAGTCTGCAGATGCTGGGGTGAAGTGCATTACACAAATGTGCTGGAGAAACTCAGCAGGTCAGGTAGGATCCATAGTTATTGGGAGTCACTATCTTGGAGGACCTATCCTGGACCCAACATATTAATTCAATTGTGAAGAAAGCACATCTGCACCTTTACTTCTTCAGCAGTTTACAGAAGTTTGGTATGACATCAGAAACTTTCGCAAACTTCTACAGCTGTGTAGTGGACCGATTGCATCACGGGTAGGAAATGTTGTTTATAGGAGTTGTTAAAGTGATTGCCACATGGAAATGTTTATAAAATCATCTTACACCAACAGCTACTTGACTTGGAATCCATCTCTCAAAATACTTTGCAGCTTGTCATGGGAAAAGTTAAAGCAAATTTGACTCGGTTCTTTCTTCTGATTGGAAGATGATCAAAATGATTAGCGGATTATAAATCCAGATGCAACAAAAGTAAACAGTGGGAACAATTTAAAGGAGCTACGAGAATGAGACCTCCAGCAGAGTGTCTACAGATAATTAAAGTTGTAAGAAGTGTGGCTGCCAATTCTGCACACAGCACTTTTTCAAAGAATGTTCCTTGAGAGACACAATTTGTGTCTCTCTGCATTTGGAGCACCCTGGAAGTGTCCCAAACATCAGGCAGTATCTGTGAAAAGAGGAGCAGAGTCCTCATTTCAGATCAATGTCCTTTCATCAGAATTGTCCCAGTACAGATGAATGGCCTCAAATGGACTGAACATTGGTGTTCTACAAACTGATAACCCAAAATGTGCTTTTTCTAGTGTCTGCAGGAACAATCCTGAGGTTCCCATTGTCTGCAAGTTTAATTGAGATGGGGGAGAGTTTCATCAGTTACAAACTAATTTTATTTCCCCTATAGGTTGGTATGGGAGGAATCATACCCACTTCATCCACAAAATTCCCAATGTTTACCTTATCCTCCCCCACCACAGTCTCCTCCAACTCTCTTCCTGAATATTTTATTTTTGAACACAGTTTAGGAATATGGCAAGAGGAAATGTTTAAGCTTAAGTTGTCACCTAGAAGGGTTTTCTTTCCTGCAGGCATGCAGGAAAAGATAACCTGCAGGTTATCTCTAGCATTCATATTGAGTAAAGAGCACCATTACAGAGTGGAGGATTGCAACAAAATGAAAGATCAATAAGCACTGAGCAAAGAAAGCGTAACAACACTGTTATGGGATTCATCAGGAACCTGAGAGTTGTAGGGAAGCTGTCTTTAAACCTGTTTCTTCACACATGGCAATCTGCCAGAAAGGTGTGCTTGAAGCTGGCTGCTCATCCTGTATAGTTGGCAGAGACCCAACAATCTGATCTTGTCTTCCTTTGGGAAACTCGTTAAGTTTAACTATCATATTACATTGGCACAGGGAGAAAGGTTCTTCTGCAAGTAGTCAAACAGGTAACATACAAAGTACAAAGTAGAAAGGCACGGGCACAATTGCAGAGGATGGAGTTACAGTGAAAAGAAAGCAATTAGCACCAAGTAAGGGCAGTGTGCTAAGACTGTTGTTGGGTTCCTTCAGGAGTCTGATGGCTGCAAAGAAGAAACTGTGTTTAAGCCTGTTGGTGCACAATTGAATGTGGTGTTTAAAAGTCTGAAGACACTGTGATTGAAGTAAAAACACAATGTGGAGAAACTCAGCTGGTCAAACAGTGCACTTAATGTAGCAAAGAAGCAGCAGGGATTACAGATGGGGAACAGTCGAGAGGGAATCCCACCTTGATGAAGGGCTCAAGCCCAAAAAGTTGCTTCGAAATCTTGATTTTTGCTATCTAAAGTACACTGTTCGACCTGCTGAGTTTCTCCAGCATTTTGTTTTTACTTGTGTCCGTGGTGTGTCTTTCATCTAAATGTATTTACTAGTTGTAGGAAGCAAGGCCATCATTTATGGCTCATCTTGAAAGCGCTCAAATGTGGTGAAGAAAGTATTTGACATTGTGCCTTCATTGGCCATGGCATTGAGTACAAGTGCCACAAGGCTCGCACCACCCAGCTTCAGGAACAGCTGTTACCTCTCCACCAGCAGACTCCTCAGCAACAATCTCAATTTGGGACTCATTCGAAGACTCTTTCATGAGCACTTTATTGATTTTTTAAATTCTCTTGGTATTGCACGGTTGGTTTGTTTACAGTTCTTTATTTGTTTACATGTTGTTTACACTGTGTACAGTTTTTTACACCACCAATAAGTGAAATTCTGCCTCGTCCACAGAAAAAGAATCTTGGCATTGTATGTGATGTCATGTATGTATTCTGACAATAAATCTGAAATCTGAAGATTATAAGTGGCATAGATAGGGTAGAAAGGCATAGCCTTTTTCTCAGGGTACAGGAGTCTAAATATATAGAGTGTAGGTTTAAGGCAAAGGGTTTAAGATTTAAAGGAAAGCAGAGGGGCAGCTTTTTCGCATTGAGGGTGTTAGGTTAGCTGCCAGAGGAAATGGTAGAGGCAGGTCTAATTATGACATTTAAAAGACAATTGGACATATGTATAGAAATAGGCTTCGTACAGGCAAACATGATTAACTTACATAAATATCTTGGTCTGCGTGGATGTTTTGGGCTGAAGGGCCTTCCTCCATGCTGTAAAACTGTGAATCTAAATACAATATAAAAATCATAAAGAATAGTGTGTTAGATCTGGTTTGCATAAACACAGTTAGCATAGCACAAAGCTAATCCAATACCAGCGATCTTCGTTCAAATCTGGCGCTGTCTGAAAGGAATTTGAACATTCTTTCAATGTATCCATGGGTCTCCTCTGGAACTCTAGTTTCCTCCCATCCTACAAAAGGTATTGGGGCATGGGGGGGGGGGGGGTTAATTTGAGTATTTGGGGAGCATGGGCTCGAACTGTGCTGATTGTCTAAATTTAAAAAAAATTAAATTAAATTAACCCTGGAAGTCCAAAGTCACACCTTGACCATATTGGATAAGAATGGCAGATTTCCTCCCCTCAAGGAAATTAGCAAGCAGGATGGACGATTCCAACAATCCAATAATTTTGCAGACATAATTAAAAGAAACCTTTTGTTTTACAGTGCCAAATTTCCAACTGAATGCAAATGAAATTCATATTCCTGATTTAACATTCATCTACCCTTTAACTCCATATGGGTTACACCTCAGAGAGTAAGGCAATAATATTTAGAAATAATAGCCAACATTCATATTTTTCTTTATCTCTGCAACTCAGCCACATTTTATTGGGCATAGGGTTTCAAGATGCAAATAGGAAAACATGAACATATAGGTTTCTGCTTTACCAGCTCGCTCCTAGAGGCTTCTAAACTTAACACAAAGCCTCAAGGAAAGGAATCGGGGCAAGGAATATAAAATGGCAATGAATTCTTGACTTGATGTAATGACCACATATATATTGGGCTATTTATCATGGTTCTGGTTTCAGTGGAGAATATAAAGTAGCTGAGAACAGTGGAAAATTGGCATTTGGGCCCTAATTATTTCTTGTCTAATTCTTTCTGGAGCTGATCACTGACAACAACCCATGCACGTTTTCTCTTCGCCAACTTAGATCAGCAGTTGCCCTTTGAAACAACGGGCTAATTGCTATGTAGCTTTCAACATTGATCTTCTGTTCCCTGTATAATCGAGTTCAACAGTTGAAGACAAAGGGGGAGTAGTCATTGTTGGAGTGGGCTGAGTTAGGGTGGTAAGTCTTTGGCTCAACAGGCTTCAGTGAGAACAGATAAGAGGCGAGGAATAGTTAGAGTTGAAGTCAGAAAGCCCATCCTATTCAAGGAACAAAACGGATTCAGCTGGTAGGCACAGGTAAGGGCAGGTTGTTTTAGATATACATTTTTGTTCATCTAGTCATAGACAGTGGGAATGGCAGCCAAAGCAGGGGAATGCTCCTCTTGCAACATGTGGGTCGTCTGGGAAGATAGCAGTATCCCTGAGGACTTCACCTGCGAGAAGTGCTCCTGACAAGCTGAGTTAAAGAATTGGAGCTGGAGTTAGATGAACTCCAGAACATTCTGGAGGCACAAGAGATGATAGACAGGAGTTACAGGGCACTATCACATCTAGCAGGAAGGAGGAGGGTAGATGGGTGATAGTCAGGAGAGGGAAAGGGAAAAGGCAGGCAGTGCAGGGCAATCCTCCTCCTCTCAATAACAAGTATACCATTTTGGATACTATTAGGGTGGACGAGCTACCAGGGACAAGCCACAGAAATCAGGTCTCTGGCATGGAGTCTGCAGGGAAGGGAGAAGAAGAGGTGAGTTGTAGTGATAGGGGATTCCATAGATAGGGGGACAGATAAGAGGCTCTGTGGAAGAGATCGAGTATCCCGGATGGTTTCTTTCCTCCCTGGTGCCAGGGTCAGAGATATCTCAAATCAAGTTCACGGCATTCTCAGGAGGGAGTGTGAGCAGCCAGATGCCATGGTCCATGTAGGGACCAATGACAAGGGTAGGAAAGATGAGGAGAGTTCAGGGAGTTAGGCACTATGTTGAAGGTCAGGGCTTCCAGAGTAATGATTTCATGATTGCTACTCATGCCACATGTTAATGAGGCTAGAAATAGGAGGATAATGCAGCTCAACACATGGCTAAAACCATGGTTTAGGAGGGAGGGCTTCACATTTCTGGATCATTGGGCTTTCCTCCAGGTTGGACCTGTTCCATCAGGATGATTTGCATCTGAGCTGGAAGGGGACCAATATCCTTGCTTAATGTTTGCTAGTGCTGCTCCGGAGGGTTTAAATTAGATTTGCAGGGGGAGGGGAACCAGAGTGCCAGAACAGATAGAGGAGTGGAGGAAGGAAAAGAGAATGTGAAAATTTCATGCATCGTTAGAAATTAATGGGTTGTACGTGTTGGACATGGGATACTGGGCATCTGGTTCGGAAGAAGAGAGAGGTATATAACAGGTACAGGCAACATGGAGCAAATGAAGTACACGAGGAGTAGAAAAATGCAAGAAAAATCTCAAGAAAAATCAGGAAGACTAAAAGAAAATATGAGGTTGCTTTGGCAGACAATGTGAAGGAAAATCCTAAGGGTTTCTATAGATATATTAAGAGCAAAAGGATAATAAGGGGTAAAATTATTCCCCTTGAAGATCAGAGTAGTCGGCTTTGTATGGAGCTAAAGAAGATGGGAGAGGTCTTAAATGTGTGTTTTTAAAAAAAATCTATTCACTTAGGGAAATGGCAAAGAATTGAAGGAAGTAAAGAAAATAAGCAGTGAGGTCATGAAACCAAAGAAGAGGAGGTGCTTGCTGCCTTAAAGAAAATAAGGATGGATAAATTCCCAGAGCCTCACAAGAATTTCCTTGGCCCTTAAGGGAGGCTAGTGTAGAAATTGCAGGGGCTTTGGCAGATATATTTAAAATGTCCTTAGCCACAGGTGTGGTGCCAGAGGATTAGAGGGTAGTTCACCTTGTTCAATTGTTTAAAAAAGGCTCCAAAAGTAGCCCTGGAAATTAGAGGCCAGTGAGCCTGGCATCAGTAGTAGGTAAACTATTGGAAGGTGTTCTAAGAGATTGGATATACAATTATTTAAATACCCATGAACCCTTAGGGATAGTCAACATGGCTTTGTGCATGGTGGGTTATGCTTAACAAGTCCTATAGAGTTTTTTGAGGAGGTTACCAAGAAAGTTGATGAAGGAAAGGCTGTGGATGTTGTCTGCGTGGACTTTAGTAAAGCCTTTCACAAGGTCCCGCATAGGAGGTTAGTCAGGAAGGTTTAGACATTCGGTATTCATGGTGAAGTAGTGAACTGGATTTGACAATGACAGGACGGAAGAAGCCAGAGAGTAGTGGTGGGTGATTGCTTCTCAGATTGGAGGCCTCTGACTAGTAGGTACCTCAGGGATCAGTGCTGAGACCATTGTTGTTTTTCATCTATATCAATAATCTGGATGATATTGTGGAAAATTGCATCAGCAAGTTTGCAGATGACATGAAGATTGGAGGTGTAGCGGACAGTGAATAACATTTTCAAAGTTTGCAGAGGGATCTGGACCAGCTGTAAAAATGGGATGATAAATGGCAAAAGGAATTTAATGCAGACAAGCGTGAGGTGTTGCATTTTGGAAGGACAAACCAAGAAAGGACATACACGGTAAATGGTAGGGCATTGAGGAGTCTGGTTGATCAGTGGGATCTGGAAATACAGATGCATAATTCCCTGAAAGTGGCGTCACAGGTGGATAGCGTTGTAAAGAGAGTTTTTGGCATATTGGCCTTCATTAATCAAAGTATTGAGTACAGATGTTATTCTAAAGTTGTATAAGACATTGCTGAGGCCAAATTTGGAGAATTGTGTGCAGTTTTAGTCACCTAACTACAGGAAAGATATCAATAAGTTTGCAAGAGTACAGAGAAGATTGACTAGGATGTTGCCCAGGCTTCAGGAACTGAGTTACAGTGAAGGGTTAAACAGGTTATGACTTTATTCCCTGGAGCGAAGAATGAGGGGAGGTTTGATAGAGGTATTTAAAATTATGAAGGGGACAGAGTAGATGTAGTTCAGCTTTTTCCACTGAGAATAGGTGAGATACAAACTAGAGGATATAGGTTAAGAGTGAAAGGGGAAAAATTTAGGGGGAACATGAGGGGGAACTTCTTCATACAGAGAGTGGTGGGGGTGTGGAATGAGCTTCCAGCAGAAGTGTTGAATGCAGGCTCAATTTACCATTTAAGAAGAATTTGGACAGACAATGGGCGGGAGTGGTATGGAGGGCTATAGACTGGGTGCAGGTCAGTGGGAATAGGCAAAAAAAATGGTTCGGCACAGACTAGAAGGGCCGAAGAGGTCTGTGTCTGTGGTGTAATGTTCTGTGGTTCTATGGTTCTGTGAGTCGTTGGTGCACCAGTTTCTCTGCAATGCATTCAATCCACAGCAGGTTTCAACACATAAATAGGTTTAAAGATGATGATTTGCAAATAAATTGATATTTTTTTATACCTGTATGTTGGGTCTCAATGCATTCATGGAGATGCTTTCACAATGCTCTAGCACTGCACACAGAGGGTGGTGGGTGTATGGAACGAGCTGCCAGAGGAAGTTGTATAGATGGACCCAAGTGTAAGGTTTAAAATACACTCCATGTGAAAGGCTCTGGCCCAGAACATCAACTGCCTTTTACTTTCTATGAACCTGCTGGGTTTCTCCTGCACTTTCGTGTACTGAGTTAAAATACACTTAGACAGGTACATGTATGAGAAAGGTTTCCTGGTGAAAAAAGGCACCCTTTGTGTCTTTTTTAATTCTTTCCCTCTCATCTTAAATCTATGCCCTCAAGTTTTAAACTCCTCAACTATGGATGAAGGTTGTGAATACTCACCTTATCTATGCTCCTCATGAATTTATAAGTTTGCCCCTCAGCCTTCTATACACCTTGGGTAAAAGCCCCACTCAATCCAACCTTTCCTGATAACTCTAGACCTGGTCCCAAGAACATCCTTGTGAATCTTTTCTACACCCTCTCCAGCTTAATGTTATCTTTCCGAAAGCTAGATGACCAGAATTAAACAATCCTGATAATTCTTAGAAGTATGACATGGTGTATCATGAAAGATAGGGCTCTGCTGATGTACAAGTCCACAGATCCCTGCTGATGGCAGCACAGATAGGTGAGGTGGTGAAGAAGGTATATAGGTTGCTGGCCTTCATTTGTCAGGGCAGAGAGGTTTTGGTCAAATGTTATGCCATAGCTGGGATAGTTATGGTCACCACATTGCAGGAAGAATGTGATTCCCTTGGAAAGGTTGCAGAAGAGATTTATCAGGATGTTGCCTGGGGGAAGAATGCTTCTGAGAAGAGATTGGAGAGCCTGGTGCTGTTGTCCTTGGAACAGAAGAGGCTGATGGGGAACATGATAGAGGTGTCCAAACGTGATGAAGGGCAGCAGAGGTGTCTATGCCCTTAAGGTCATGGATTTAAGACAGGAGGAAGAGGTTTAGAAGGGATATGAGGACATTTTTCACCCAGGAGACGGTTGGAATTAGGAATGCATTGCTGAGAATGAAGTGGAAGTAGATGCTCTCAAAATTTTAACAAGCATCTGGAGGAGGATTTGAATCAACAAGGCATGGAATGGTAAGGCCAAGTGCTGATAAATGGGAATAGTATTGAGAATAGTCAGCATGGAAACAATGGGCAAGGAGCCTGATTTTGTTTATATGATTCTCCTGACAGTAACATCATATATAAATCCAGTTTAGATCAGAAGAAAGAAATTAATTATTTACTTACTAAAGGGTTCATGAACTTCTATTGTTGGTAGTTGTTCTCAGATTAAAACAAAAATCATCATTATGAGGTGAAATTATGTTCACCTAGCTCATAGACCCAGGGGAGAGTTGGCAGGAGGCCTCACATGCTCGAGATTTTCTTCAGATGATTGCCTCTTTGGCTGCCAGGTCATGCACAGCCCTTTACAATCGTGAGCAGCAAAGATGAATGAGGATTTTATTTTTCAAGAGAAATTTGTCAGTTTCCTTTTGCATGGCTTTCCAAGAAAATGAACCCATTCAAACTCAAACGAGTATGCCAATCAGGTCTTACCTCAGGGTCTTCCACTCTAAGGAAAGCCAACTCATCCTCTTCGGTCCTTAATATAGCTGTAATACTCCATCTCATTTAGCAACCTGGTGAAGTAACTCTCCAACCTTGCAGTGTTGCAGAAAATTGTTCTACTTGATATTTTATACAGATTCTTATGTGGAGAAGGTCTTGATCATAAGAATGATAATGAGTTTATTTTCATAAAGATTGTACAATGTGAATGTACACAGAAATTCTTATTTGCATCAGATGAACAGATACTTTGTAAAAACATAACACTAGGAAACATAATTGAATCAAAGAGAGACAATACATACAATAGATAGATCAGAAGTATTCTTGGATATCCTTGTGTAAAAACATTCCTTTGCAATGGTTCAGACAGTTCTTTTATGGTGTTGGAGCAGTCCATTGGTATAGCAATGGGAAGGTTCAAGAGTCAAATAGCTGTTGGAAAGACACTGTACTTGAACCTGAAGGTGTTGATTTTCAGGCTTCTGTACCTTCTGCTTGAAGATAGCAACAAGAAGAGATTGTGACCAGGGCCCTTTATGTTGTTGGCTGAACTCTTAAGGCAGTGCCTCAAATATATTCAATGGATAAAAGTAAAAATGGTGCACTTGTGAAAAAAAATGGAATGATTAATGACTGCTTATTAAACGTCTACCCTCACTAATGTGGTGACATCTTGGCTTCATCATCTTGGTCTTGTCCAGCGGAGACTGAGACGTACTGTATTCAAGATCAATAGTGTTGGGTTCGGTGCGGACTAGAAGGGCCTAATGGCCTGTTTCCCTGCTGTAATTGTTATGTTATGTTATCTTTTCTTTGAAGCAGGAGGTAATATCAAAGCAGCATAGAGGGTCATTCCATTGAGCACTTGACTTACAAGGGCATAAATGACAAAAGGGCATGTGCTGTAGTCATTTATAAAAAAAAGTATGGACTGTACTGCATGCTTCTGGGTTGTATGTCTGACTTTATGACTCCTTTGAGAATCCTGGAGTCACATCTTCAGGTTCTCTTGGGACCTCAGGATATCCCAAACACACACCTGTTGAAGTCTTATCATTACACAGTCGCTGCTGCAATGGAAGGAATTGTGGCAACTAAGATGAGCACACCAAGATCCCACAAAACAAACCTTGATAATGAGTGGGATACCTCTCTCTGTCCTGGGACACTGAAACAGTGGGGATAACACAACAACACAAGAGTTCAGCAGGAAGCTTTGGAATTTTGCTGCATTTGAGGGGGTGCAGCTTTGTCTCCACTTTTTTTCCAATGGTTTTGTATTAATCACAGAACCATCAGAGACAAAACTACACTCTCTCATTACAGCAAAGAACATTAGATCTTTTTGTGCTCCAGTCTCCAGGTTTGGACTTAAACCCAGAACTTTCTACAGAGCTGTTGTATGCAAATAGAAAGTTGCTGCTTTGCAGTTTGCTCCTTTCCTGTTATGAAAATGAACTAGTGCTGGAAAGTAGAACATACATACTAAGCCAGGCCATAAGGAGCTATCGATTTCCTTAAACAATGCCAAGCTGGGTGCCACAGAGTTGTGTGTAAGCATAGTTCAGCTTAGTGTAGAGTCATGGAACAGACTTGATGGGCCTAGTGGCCTGCTTTTGTTCCTTTTGCCTGTGATCTTGTGATCTAACCACACACTGCATACACAAGGCAAAATGAAAAGCAGCTCAGTGAGCAAGTCTAAGTGTGTTTGGGATATTCTAAGGTCATGAGAGGGACTAAAGCATTCTCAGGGAAGTCATGAAGTCGCACAATGCTGGAGAAACTCAGCAGGTCAAAACAGTATACTTGATGCAGCATAAACGTTTCAGGCATGAGCCCTACATCAAGTTATGAACCTTGTTGAAGGGTTCAAGCCCAAAACGTTAATAGAGTTGATGGAGGTTTGTGTGACAGTTTGAGTTGCATTCACAATTCTTTTTGTAGAACAGTTCCCAAACTATACCTTGATGCATCCTGAGAGGATACTCTCAATGGTACATCTGCAAAAGTTCTTGGGGATGTCAGGGACATGCCAAAATTCCTCAAGCTCTGTGGACAACATGAATTTATGGGAAGATCAGGAATGCTCCATCTCTAGACATCTCTGCGTACGGATAAAGGGGAATGAGATGCACTGTATTTGGATTTTCCGGTGTTATGTATAAGGTGCCACATAAAGTTCACAGAACTAGAATGCAAGGGATTGGGAATAATATATGGGACGCTGGAACCATTTCAATTCACCTATAGAAGAATCCGTTCCACAGATGACGCTATAGCCTTGTCACTTTACTCTGTCCTGACCCACCTGAAGAACAATGCCCCATATGCCAGGATGCTGTTCATTGACTTCAGCTTGGTGGAGAAGCTGCCCTCACTGAGACTCAATACTCTCTCTGTACTGGATCCTAGACTTCCTAATGGAAAGACCACAGTCTGTCTGGCTTGGTAGCAGAATGTCGAGGACTATAACACTGAGCACTAGCACACCTTAGGAATGTGTGCTTATCCTGCTCCTGTTCCCTCTACTGACCCACGACTGCATTGCCAGATCCAGCTCCAACAGAGTCAGGTTTGCCGATGACACATCAGTCGTTGGCCTCATCAGCAACCACAAAGAGTTCCCCTATGGAGAAAGGGTGTAAAATCTTGTAAAATGGTATGAGAGGAACAACCTGAGTCTCAATGTGGACAAGACAAAGGAGATGATCATGGACTTCAGGAGGACCAGGAACGACTACCCTCCATTATACATCAACAACTCTGTAGTAGGAGAGTGCAGAGCACCAAGTTCCTTGGAGTTCACTTAATTAGTGACCTATTGTGGACACTCAACATCTCCTCATTTGTCAGGAAGACATAAGTGAGACTGCACTCCCTGAGAAGACTGAAGTGGGCAACGCTACCAGCTACCATCTTCTCAACGTTCTATAGAGGCTCCATCGAGAATATCCTGGTCAGATCAATTAACAGGATCATACGAGTGGCAAAGGGGATCACTGGAATCTCCTTCCCCTCGTCACCCCCTCCCCCACCTCCCCATTGACGTGATCTACTAGGATCATTGTCTGAATAATTGAGGAGCCCTTCCACCCAGCACACAGCATCTTTCAGCTGCTTCCATCAGGGAAGAGAAACAGTAGGATCAGAGCCAGAACCTCCAGGCTGGGGAACAGCTTCTTCCCATGGGTAGTGAGAATGGTGAACGAGCAAAGGAACTGCTCACACTGACCCTCCAATGCTCTCATATTCATGAAACAGTATTTATTTATCTATTTGTATAGATGAAATACTTGTCTGTACCTGTGTTATGTTTGGTTGTGTCTCTATGTGTTTTCCACTGAGGACTAGAGAACACTGTTTCGTTGGGTTGAACTTAGATGATTAGATTAGATTAGGTTCAACTTCCTTGTCATTGTGCCAATAAAATACAAAGCCAATGAGATACAATTAGCATCCAACCAGGTTAAAAAATAGTGCTATCTACAAATACAAATAACTACATGCAAATAAAAATAAGCGCATTCAGCAAGCAAACAATTATAAAAGTACTGACAGTGCAATGTGAGTGCGGCACCACTCAGCACTGGGATTTAAGGTTCAGCAGGGTCACAGCCTCGGGAGGGGGGGGAGGGGGATTTTTTCTTGAGCCTGCTGGTTTGAGAGCAAAGGCTCCTCTAGTCCCTACTGGATGGAATAAGAGTAAAAAGTCCATAGTTAGGGTGAGAATAATCCTTGATGATGCTCTTTGTCCAGCTCAGACAGTGTCCCTGATAGATATTCTCAATGGTGGGCAATTGGATACCGATAATCCGCTGGGCAGTTTTCACCACCTGCTGAAGTACTTTACAGTCTGATACAATTCCCAGACCTCACTGAGATGCCATAGATAAGTATACACTCAGCGGTAAAAATCCATCAATATCCTGGGACAGAGGTGAACTTTCTTCATGCTCCACAGGAAATAAAGGTGCTGTTGTGCCTTTTTGATCAGGATGGAGGAGTTCAGGGACCAGGTGAGATCAATGGAAATGTGGACACCAAGGAATTTGAAGCTTGATATACGTTCCACCACAACTCCATTGATGTGAATAGGGGATGAGTGTGGCTTCCAGCACGCCTGAAGTCCACGATGATCTCCTTGGTCTTCTGAGTGTTAAATGCCAAGTGGTCAGGTGCTGGACCTCATCCCTATAAGCAGTCTCATCATTCCGTCTGATACAACTTGTACAGATGACAATAAACTTGACTTGGCTTGATATATTGGCATGGACAGGGAAGTGGCTAACTAACAGAAAACAAGGAATAATAATAGATGGGTAGTTAGTGAATTTGTTAGCTTAATTTATTGTCACATGCACAGAGATACAGTTAACATTTTATTTTTGCCCTCTCCTGGCCTATCCTCCAGCTTCTAGTGTTTTGATATTTAAAAGCCACATTTTTAAACATACACCTTCTGTCTAAACTAATATCTCTTATTTCAAGTCAAGTTTATAGTCATCTGATTGTTAAAGAACAACCAGACAAAACAGTGTTCTCCAGTCCTTAGTGCAAAAACACACAGACACACAGCCAGACAACACACATACAGACAAATAATACATATGCAGGACAGGTATTCATCTAAACAATTAAATAAATCAATCAATATTGTTCCATGAATATGAGAGTCTTGGATGGCTAGTGTGAGCAGATCCTTTGGTTGTTCAGCATTCTCAATGCCCATGGGAAGCAGCAGTTTCTTAGTCCGGTGGTGCTAGCTCTGATCCTCCTGTATCTCCTTCCCAATGGGAGCAGCTGAAAGATGCTGTGTGCAGGGTAGAAGGGGTTCTCAATGATTTTTTTTAGGTGATTAGGGGGCAGGAAGTCTCCAGTGATCCTCTCTGCCACTCTAATGGTCCTGTGGATTGACCTCCAATCCACTTCACTGCAGCAACCGTACCACACTGTGATGCTGTTATCCTGGACACTCTCAATAAGCTCCTATAGAAGGCTGACATAATGGTGGCAGGTAGCCCTGCATCTTCAGTCTTCTCAAAAAGTGCAGTTTCTTTTGCACCCTCCAAACGAGTGAGGGGATATTGAGGGTTCACGATAGGTCACTAATTAAGTGAACTCCAGTTACAGAAAGGGGAGTTGAGTTCTTATTTGAGAATTCCTTTGGCTTTGTGAAGATTGTTGGATTATTACAGAGGAGGGAAGAACTTGATGGATAAAGAGAACATAAGGCTAATCCAACTTGGGTCTGGTTACCAATAGCAAACCAAAATTAGAAAACCTGATCTCTAAATCCTCTCATTTCCATTTAAAATAGTAGTATCTGTGAAATGAAAGGAGAATATTGATTTTGTATATTGTGAAATTCCACTGCATGTTATAAAATAGATTATTTTTGAAGAATTCTCACATAATAACTTTTGTTCAGTTGCTAAGGTCAAATGGATTACTTAATGGATCGAGAAATTCCAATTCCCTTCTGAGCTGTGTAATTAAATACGTCTTTCCTGTAATAGATTATTTCAAAGTCAAGGAGGCCGAGAGATAAGACATGGCTAAGTCATGGGGCCGACAGATTACACCTCCGGTACTTTATCACCAGGAGGCAGATGAGAAACTACGATTCAGGGACCATGTTTCAGTTCAGAGTCAACAAACACTCAACAGCGTTGTCCCAATAGAACAGGAAATCCTGTTTGTGTGCGAGAGCGTTCAGTCCATATTCCTCTATTCATTTTCTTTCCACGTATCTGCCTTTTGGTTTCATGTGGGTTATGTGAATATTTGCTGCTAAAAAACACTGAATTTAATGACAAAATCTGGACTTGATTCTAAATAGCTTTTGAACTTTAAAATTGCCCTGCTCCGACCACTTCCTCTGGCAGTTCATTCCATACCCTCAACACCCTCTGTGTGAAGAATGTGCCCCTCAGGTCCCTTTTAAATATTTTCTTCTCTCCTTAACACTATGCCCTTTAGTTTTATTTTCTCCTATTCTGGGGAAAAAAAGGCTATGACTAATTACCTGATACATAATCCCTATGATTTTTATATAAAATACTCTATTTGTTTCCTTTATTCCAGGGAGAAAAGGTCCAGCCTATCCTTCCTCTGCAATTCAAGCCTACCAATCCCAGTAACATTTTGTGTATATTGTGTATAACGATGATATCATTCCTTCAGCTGTGTGGTCTCACCAACATCTGGTACACTTGTCACGTGACCTTCCTTCCTGCCTAGGTCTCACATGTTTTCCCTGGGTAGTCTGTTTACTCCCACTGTTCAAAAACGTATTATGGATTGGAGGTCAACTGGGTGTAAGTGGGCGGCTCTGGCTTGTAGGGAGGGAGGATAGCTCTGTGAATGGAGAAGGGAGGGGTGGATCATTGGAGGAAAGGAGACAGAAGGATAGGGAAGAGAGGGAGAACAGGGAGTAAGCTAGCAGAAACCAGAGTAAGTCGATGTTAATGCCAGCCGGTTGGAGAGGGCCCAGGTGGATAATTAAATGTTACTCCTCCAATTTACTGGTGGCCTTTGTGTGACCGCACATGAAGCCATGGACAGATATGTCAGCGTGAGAGTGGGGTGCAGAATTGAAACGGTTGCTACTGGGAGATCCTTGTCATTGATGTGGACAGAATGAAGGTGCTCTGCATTTCAGTCTCTCCGATGTAGAGAAGGTCAGAGTGGGAACACCAGATGCAGTAGATGACTGACTCCCGCAGATTCACAAGTTGAAGGGCCTTTTGGGGCCCAGAATGGTGGTGAGGGAGGAGTTGTGGGCACAAGTGTGGCACTTCCTGCAGCCGCAGGGGAAGATGCCAAGGGGCGATTAGTGGGAATCATTTGTGAATTTGCGGGAGTCATCTACTGCATCCGGGGGTGCAGGGGTGATATTGCTTGAACACAGTGGAGAGATGGTATCAGATGAACACAGTACAGGCATGGTATTAGGGGAACACAGTACCAGGGTGGTATTGGATGAACACCAAATAGGGGTGTTATCAGGTACATACCAAGCTGGAGTGATATCAGGTGAACATACCAACAGGTGATGACCCCAGTCTGACTGGTCCCCTATCTCCTGTCCCACAGTTTAGTAAAATTCTCCCCTGACCTGCCTGAACTGGTTGGGGACCAGTGGGAGTAAATGAACTCCCTGCAGAGGAGCCTGGAAAATCCAGTCAATTGGTGCCTGGAAGTAAAGTCCCTGAAATCCTCATGGGAAAATAAATACTGCTCCATTTCAGTGGTCATTGTGCCTTCCTGTGAATGCTGTTGCCTTGATGTGGAACATCTGATAATTTGAAATATTTTCTGGAAACCCCGGAACATCTTGGTCTTTCCCCTTAATTTTTCTACAGGTGAAAGAAAGGCCACCAAGATAATTGGTTTGCTTTTAATCAAGCACATATATGATCAGCAATATTACCAGCTAAGGGTCCAAGAGGAGAGGACAAGTGGGAAGACCCTGTGCAAATTGTGGTGCGCTGTTAGACAGATCAGACACACACAAGGTAAAGACTGAACAACAGGCTTTAATCCACAAAGACTTCCACAGAGCCAGGCTGGCTGTGGCTGCAGCAACTCGGTGTGAGGCTTCGGGAGGCCGGCGCTAGCTTATATCCCGGAGGGGGATTGGCACCCGACCGGGTGGGGCTTGTTCCATTCAGGCTGACTGATGGGCAGCCGACTAGGTGTTGTCCCGTCCCCTTACACTCCTGCAGGTACAGAGATTTCCCCCTGCAGTAGGCCGGTGGTGTACCACCACACAGATGAATTAATGTTCTCATTTAGAAGCTCGTGCTTATTCCTTTATCAGTTACACCCATTTTAACACTTTTTAAATATTATCTGATATTAATTTAAGGTTGCCTCACAGGACTAGAGTTTAATTTTACCTCCTGGACCCCAAGTAAATTTTCCAGAACACCTGCAGTCTAAAGTTAACTGCAAGGTAATGAATAGCACATATTTGCAATCCCGCTTCTGAATTGACAGCATTTCCAGTATTCAGTGTAAACTCGCGTAAGGAAACGCAGGTATTGAGTTTTGGTCGTTCGTGTGTGAACAGCCACTCTGGAAGGTAGGAAAAACATTTTGAATTAAAAAAAATGTAAATTCTATCTAAAAATACATACATGTATCCCCATTTATACAGGACCACTACATTACAATTATGGTCGAAATATGGACTAAAGAGATGAATTCATGAGGTGATGTGAGAGAGACTACAATTGCCATCAAGGGATCAGTTGACCAAGTATGGCATCAAGGTTCCCTGTAACACCATAAGTCATTTGACCACTAAAATGCCTGGAGTTACAACTTGCACAAAGGAAGATTGGTTGTTGGTCAATCAGCTCAGCCCCAGGACATAAGGTAAAGGTTGCATTATTGTCACATAGTACTACATTTAGAATGTAACATACATGAAATTCTTCAACTTTGTCTACTGTAAGGAAGACAGAGTCACCACGTTGTCCAGTGCCTCTCACAGACATGAAGCCCCAGCAAGGAATGAACTCGCGACCGCTGGTTTATAAGACTGCTCTAACCACAGTGCAAGACGTCATTGCAAGAGTTCCTCAGGGTAGTGTCCCGGGTCCAAACATCTTCACCTACTTCAACGAACTTCTTATCATGTTAAGGAAAATGCTCGTGAAGGATATTCCGACAGCACCTCCCAAAGAGAAGCTCTTCCACAAGCCAGCTTGGGAGAACATCCTAAACCACAGATTCCCCTTCACGTCTCAAAACATTCTGAGACCATCATTACTGAATCTAAATCCTGGAACTCTCGAGTCAATAGTTCAGTGGGAAGGCTTTCACCAGGAGAACTTCAGTGGTTCAAATAAAAACACAGTGCTGGAGAAACTCAGCAGGTCAAACAGCATCTTATATATAGCAAAAATAAAGATATGGTAACTAATGTTTTGGGCTTCAGTCTTTCATCAAAGATGATGAAAGGCTCAGGCCTGAAACATTGGTTATCTTTATCTTTGCTATGTAAAGTATAATGCTTGACTTGCTGAGTTTGTACTTCAGTCACATGTTCCCAGACTTCTGTGTTGTCCTACTTCAATGGTTAAGGGATGGAGAGTAAATGTTGGCCTTTGAAGCCCAAATTTCAAAAGTTCCTATAGTCTTGGTCTAATATTTACTCTTCAAGTCACACCACTTTATTACATTGGACTTTGGGAACTTGCTGTGCACAAATTAACTGCCATATTCCCGATGTTGCCATGGTAAACATACTTCATGGGCCATGGACGTGTTTCGGAAAGGTATGATAGTGAGGAAAAGGAATTATTACAATGCAGAGCTCATCTTATCTTTTTTTGGGCAAATCACCACATTGGAGTTACTTCCAATTCTGCTTTGGGTAATCAAACCCAAACATTCAGAAACAGTAACCCACAGCCTCTGTAAAAACACAACACTGGAGAAACTGAGCAGGTCAAGCAGGGTCCTTTATAGAGCAAAGATAAAAATACAGAACTGACGTTTTGGGCTCAAGCCCTTCATCAAGGTTCAAGCCCAAAACTTTGGTTATGTAATTTTAATTTTGCTATTAAAGATGTGGGGCGCTGTGGTGCAGCGACCAAGCACGAAACTCAGCAAAAACTGTAAAACAGGCTTTAATCCATTAAAATTTTATCAACCAGTTTCTGTCCTGGTGGCTCCATGGGTAATGGGCCCAGGATGGGCCAGCTCAGGTTTATATTCAGGTCAGCTGATTGACAACCATCCAGGTGGAGTCAGCCCCTTAGGTGGCCTTCC
This sequence comes from Narcine bancroftii, assembly GCF_036971445.1. Lineage (NCBI taxonomy): Eukaryota > Metazoa > Chordata > Chondrichthyes > Torpediniformes > Narcinidae > Narcine > Narcine bancroftii. The sequence continues at coordinate 250,544,285 of NC_091473.1, forward strand.
TGCAGGTGGAGAGGTCACCACAAAAGGACACTGACCTGCTGAGTTTCTCCCAGTATTTTTTTTTACTTCAACCACAGTGTCTGCAAACTTCTGTGATTTATAACCAATGGCCCCCATCATTTGGCAGGAGATCAGAGACCTGAAGAAAGCATTAATGTTTTATCTACAGAAGGAGAGATTTACTGTGTCAAAACAAGCAAAATTTATGCCAATTTATAAATTAGTTGCAAGCAATGTAACTCTTTTCTCAGTTAACATGAAGAAACATTCAATGGGTTTGAAGTAATGAAATCTGAATTTGAATGTCTCCAGTAAGTGGAAAAAAAACCCTAATTGGGCTAATCACTTAATAATAGCAAATCAAAGGCGAAATAGTCAGTGCCAAATGACTCATTACCAACAGTTAAAATGTTCAATGCAGCAAAGAGATTGGACTTTCTGAGCACAGCAAGCACACTGCAGTGCGATCTCTCGAAGAGGTGGCATCACCCAAACCCACATCTTTATCATCTCCAGCAACAAGAACACCTAGGAATCTTCCACCTCAAAACTGCCCTCCAAGTCTCACCTGACCTGCTGAGTTTTCCCAGCATTGTGTTTTTACTTCAATCATGGTGTTTGCAGACTTTTGTGTTTTGCCTCTCACACACCATCTTGCCTTTGATAAATATTGCTGATCCTTTGCTTTTGAACCATAAAAGACTACAGAATAGAAACAGGCCCTTCGGCCTCCCCAAACAGTGGGTATACAGCACATGGACTGCAGCTGTACTAAAGTATTTGTCAAGTTCAGTTTGTTGTGGGCAAAGTTAATTAAAGGCATTTTTTAAATATATTTTCAGCATCTTCAGAATTTTGCTTTCAAATTAAAAAAAAGACATGTTTGAACATGTTTGTAATTAAGCTGCAAAGACTGCAAAATATAAACTGACAAGGACATTATTCTGAATGAAGGGCTTGACTTGCAAGGAGAGGCTAGCTAGGGGTGGGATTTAAGAGGTGACCTTAGAGAGCTTTATAAAATCATGTGGGGCCTCAATCAAAGTCTTTCCTGAGGGTAGGTAAGCCTAAGAGGCTATACTTTAAAATGAGAGGGGACTCTTTTACACAGAGACGGTGTGGGTGCATGGAGCAAGCTGAAGAGGAAATGGTGGAGACGGGTGGAATTATGTTTAAAAATCATTTGGGCAGGTACATAGATAGGGAAAGTTGAGAGGATATGGGACAAACACAAATGAATGAGACTAGTCAGATTGGCAAATTGGTCAGTAAAGGCAAGTTGGGCTAAAGGGTTTGTTTCAGTAATGTACAACTCTGTAGCCAATGGACAAGACATTCTGGAAACATGGAGCAAGAAAAAGGGGCCAAAATCTGACAAAAGATATGGTTCATTAAAAGAAAATCACTTATGCTTTTTTATTCTCTAAAAGACAAGAAGACTGCAGTGCTCTGAGAGGAAGGTAAATTACTTAATGCCTCTAGATTGGCTTGAGAGGTTCTTGCTTCAATGTCCTTCTTGTGTGGATGGAGTCTAGTTTTGGAGAACCCACCTTCCCAAACCTTGATTCCACAGTCAGAAACACTATTGCAGAAAGGGATTGTGCCCCAGTAGATACCAAAATGATGACAGATTATACTGGGTTGGATTTACTCAGAGAAGAGGAGGTGGAGCAGAGCTTGACAGAGGTCTAAAACAAGATAGAACAGATTGTAGGAAACGTTTTCACCATTATGGATATGTTTAAACTGAATGGACATACATTCAGGGAATGAGGGGAGGAGAGGAAGATTAGAGGGGTTCTGAGGAGTTTTTTTTCATCCAGAAAGTGGTTTGAATCTGGAGCGTGTTATTTGGGGAGGTGTGGATGCAGGCCCCCTTTAAATCTTCCCTCTCACCCCTTAAACCAATGGCCTCTAGTTTAGATTCCCCCGACCTTGAGATAAAAGACTGTGACCATTCATGTTAACTATAGCCCGTAAAAACACAAAATGCTGGAGAAGTTCAGCAGGTCAATCAGTGTCCTTTATGCAACAAGGGCAAAGATACAGAATCGTGATTGGCTGCTACCGACTGGACAGGCCTCTCAAGACCAATCCTATCCATAGCCCCTTGGAGGCCACCATTTTAGTTTTGCTCTGATCAGTCAAGGAGGTGGATGGTTGTTTGATAGTGTTCCGGTCTTTAGCTATTAAAAGTTTGATTGTTTCACCATTCATCCTTTAGTGAATTATTGATGGTATATCATGTATCTTGGCCTTTGCTACGTAGAGGACACTGTTTGACCTGTTGAGCTTCTCCAGCATTTTGTGTTTTTACTTCAACCACAGTGTCTACAGAATTTTGTGATTTACTTTTAACTATAGCTTGCATGATTTTATAAATCTCTAGAACACACATGTCAAACTCTGGCCCGCAGCCCAAATTTGGCCCGCGATATAATTATATTTGGCCCGCAAGATCATATCAAAAATGTATTAGAGGTGGCCCGCTGGCCGCCGCGCCAGTATAGCGCATGCACAGTAACCGCTGTGTCCCAGGGTGAGAGAGAGAGAGAAAAATCATGGTCCTTGAAAATTAGTGGTGGGTGGTTTTATAAACACGCTCTCGTGTCCCCCCGCCCACCCCCCCCACCGCAGCGCAGCCTGGCCGGTGTCAGGGGAAGCCAAGGCCGCTTCCCAGCGCCCGGAACCCCAGTGGCACAGCGTTTCTTGGAGCTGCAGATGGAGTCGGGACACCAGAGGGAAGATTGGGGCTCCCCGCTGGGCGATGGGGGTGCCGGCCGCCGTGTGCCTTCCCACCGGACCAGCGGCAGGTGCCCGGAGTACACGTGGAGAGCGAGGCTGGTCGGGCAGGTAGGGTGGAACCCCCCCGCCAATCTCGGGAGTGGCATGGGCTGGATCGGGATTAGCCGCGCTCACCTGCTCCTCCACCACTGACCGGGATCCCAGCGTGGTCCTGAGTGCGAAGACTGCCCTGGAAAGGTCCTGGGACAGCAGCACGGAAAGAAGAGCAGGGTCCGTAGAACATTACAGATCAGAAACAGGCCCTTCGGCCCTTTGACTCTACCTCGTGAAAACCCAACACTGGAGAAACTCAGCGGGTTAAACCGTATCCTTTATCCAGCAGAGAGGTACCTGACAATGTTTGGCCCTTGATCCCCCTCATCAATGTATGAGCGAAAGTCTGTGGTTCTCGTAAAAACACCAGAAGGGAGAAACTCAGCAGGTCAAAGGGGGATCCGGGAGAAACTCAGCAGGTCAAAGGGGGGTCCGAGAGAAACTCAGCAGGTCAAGGGGAGGGGGTCCGGGAGAAACTCAGCAGGTCAAAGGGGGGTCCGAAAGAAACTCAGCAGGTCAAGGGGAGGGGGTCCGGGAGAAACTCAGCAGGTCAAGGGGAGGGGGTCCGGGAGAAACTCAGCAGGTCAAGGGAGGTCCGGGAGAAACTCAGCAGGTCAAGGGGGGTCCGGGAGAAACTCAGCAGGTCAAGGGGGGTCCAGCAGAAACTCAGCAGGTCAAGGGGGGTCTGGGAGAAACTCAGCAGGTCAAGGGGGGTCCGGGAGAAACTCAGCAGGTCAAGGGGGTCCGGCAGAAACTCAGCAGGTCAAGGGAGGTCCGGGAGAAACTCAGCAGGTCAAGGGGGGTCCGGCAGAAACTCAGGGGGGGCCTGACCTCGCCAGGACCATTAGCCACTCCCCCTCCCTGCTGCAGGCCGACCCGCGACTCACGGTGACGGGGCCGCTGATCCGCCGAGATGCCGCCCTGCAGCGAGAGCCGATGCCCCCGCACTGTCATTGTCCAACCCAATCACCCGCAAACCCCGCCCTCCCGCACACAGGCCTGAGTAAGGATTATGAACTTTAATCTCAGGATAAAACGATCTTCCAATAGTTTCATGTCACAGTGATCAATATATTCCTGGTTAAAAATGGTCCTGCACCTGGATACAAGCTCATTAGGCATAAAACTTGAAAAGTGTGTCAATCAAAGGATATCTGTACCAATGGAAAATGGGCATGGCAAATAACCCTGCTAGAGTTCATGCCCACAATCAGTCACCCATTGGATTGTTTCAGGAATCATGTTATTCTCCCACATTCTCAGATTTTACTATTCGACAGCACACGAGCAACATTTGACAAATCTTCTATAGAGAAATATTATTTATTGAATATTTTATTTCTCATTTGTTAATGCTTCTGGAAAGAGTTTATCCAAAACTATTATTAAACATTTATTTTAATAAGAAAAAGTTTAACATTACATATGTTGAAAGAAGAGAAAACATGCAGATGTTGTTGAAAATTTTCAATACATATTTCGTTCGGCCCTCGACTTAGTCCAAGTTTGTGATTTTGGCCCTCGGTGAATTTGAGTTTGACACCCCTGCTCCAGAAGGTCGCCCCTCAGCCCCCTTCACTCCACCCTACCCAATATCTCCTTAAAACTTAAACCCTCCAGTCTCAGTAACATCTGAATCTCGTCTCTATCTTTTATGTCTTTATAACATCTTTTCGATGACTTGTTGACCAGAACTGCACCCAATATTCCGAGGTCGGTTTCATCATCTCTGATGTAGTTGATACTGACAATGGTAATGAAATTATTGTCATACACACAAGTACAATGTACATTTGCATGGTTAGCCTAGTAGTTGGCGCAACACTGTTACAGCGCCAGCGATGGGGACTGGGGTTCGAACCCCATGCTGCCTGTTAAGGAGTCTGTACATTCTCCCTGTCTCTGCCTGGGTTTCCTCCGGGTGCTCCAGTTTCCTTCCACTGTTCAAAAAACGTACAGGGGTTGTAGGTTAATTAGGTCTAATTAGGAAGCACGAGCTTGTGGGCCAAAAGGGCCTGTTACCCTGATGTATATCAACATTTAAAATATAAATGATAATATGATTACAATGAGTTTATGGTCAAACACGATGTACCATATGCACTGGAATTCTCACTTGTTGCAGCGAACTTGTGCCTCATGCAAAAAGCAACAATATTATATATAAAATTTAAAATAGATAATGCTGTAAATACAATAGTTATAAATATTCACAGTTAGCTAGTGTAAGTAACAAAAGTGTCATTTAATATTGCGGATAGATCTTCTATGATGTTGGAGTAGTTTATGGTTAGGGTAGTACAGAGAAGTTCAAGAGCCAGGCAGCTGTTGGAAAGAAACTGTTCATGTGACCGGGGTGATATTGGCTGCCTTCTTGAGGCAGTGCCTTTCATGGATGAATGGGAGGTTGGAGCCCATAATAGATAAATGTTTTCCATTTCATGCAGCCTTCTGCATTTCTTGGCAGGAAGGCGGTCAATAGTTCATAATTGTAACATGACATTTTAACTCTTCTACTCAGTGCCCTGAATGAATCTGGGCAAACATGCCAACTTTCTTCCTCATCGTCTTGCCTGCCTTTGGCATCACTTTTTGGGAGTGACCCCTCATTCTCCCTGCTCTAAAACATTGTCCTGGGTTCTATCATTGATCAAATTCTGCCCTCGCTTAACTTCCCAAAATGCAACACCTCACATTATCTGAGTTAAATTCCACCCACCATTCCTTGGCCCACTTCCCCAGCCTGTCCATCATTCATGTCCTGTTCACAGTAATTTCTGAAAAATGATCAAAGTTCAGCAGGGGAGCAGAATTAAAAGGATTTTGCAAAATTGCAACGAAAAACGCTCCCTCTGGTGACAGCATGAGCCAAGGAATTTTGTAGTTCATTGCACTTTTGTCGGGTTGTAGTTCCTGGTGGGAGGCCTAAAGTTGACAACATATTAAAGATCATTTTAATTTAATTTTTTAAAAAATTTAGAATGGCCCATTAGTGTGTGCCGCCCAAATACACCAAGTATCTTCCAAATCCTGTACATTTTGAAGAGTAGCAGTAAAGGTAAAGGTTCCATTATTGTCATGTATGTAATATTTAGAATGTTACATACATGAAATTTGTCCAGCGCCCCTCACAGAAATGAGGACCCAGTGAGGAACAAACACATGGCTGCTGGTTTACAAGACCAGTGCTTTAACCACTGAGCACCTGGAGGAAACCCACACAAACATAGTGAAAGCATACAAACTCCGTACACACAGCACCAGATTTGATCCCGTTAGCTCTCGTTAAATTTCTCGTTAGCCCACTCCTACTGAACCTTGACTGCTATTTACTTTACATACCTGGTTACCGTTCTTCAATTTAGCCTGGCATTCATTTAGCTCTTCACAAAAGAGATTAATAGAATCAAAAATTGACCTTGCATTTCTTGAACATATGAACAGAACATATTTGACTAAGTGTATCTCAGGTTCATGTATCATAATGCGGGATTACAAGAGTTTCTTCCAACTGTCTTAAAAGTTGGATGCTTTTCAGATCCTTCTTTCTGCTCCACAGGACATAGAACAGTACAGCACAAAAGGCCCACAAAGTCTGTGGTGAACACCATTCCAAATTAAATCTTTGCTGCTTGCACAAGATACATATCTCTCAATCCCCTGCAATTTTATTTTTCAATAGCTGTAACTTTGAATACTTGTCCTTTTTGCTTTTATTTGGGATGGCAAGCTTAGTGTAGCAGTTTGCACAACACTGTTACAGTGCCAGCGATGAGGACATGGGTTCAAATCCGGCACTGTCTTGCAGGGAGTTTGTACATGCTCTCTGTATCTGTGTGGGTTTTCCCCAGGGGCTCCGGTTTCTTCCCACTCTCCAACACCTTTCAGATTATTGGAGCTGTGAGTTGCAGCGACACTGTTGTGGGCATTGTGGCAAGCTCACCATTTGTCCTTGACTGGGTGTCATACTGACTAGATCAGTGCTTCTCAACTTTTCTCAGTATAAAGCCCGGACTAATTAGTCCCACTAATTACATATCCTACAATCACATGGCCCATTAGTGGCAACAACTGAGCAATATTTTCAAGCGCTACAAGAGAGTCATGAAATTTTAAATCAGTTGAGACACGTGAAAGCTACATGTGACAAAATTCCTGCTGTAGTTATTTCTAGCTCAAGGGGGAGACAAAGAACAATTATTCTCCAGAGCCAGAAATGATTTAAGTTCCTTCAGCTTGATCCAATAAAAGAGCAAAAGTGGATGTGGATCTTCACAGACTGGTATCAGGCATTATTCTTTATTTGAATAACTGCAGTTATTCTAAGGATTTATTGTGAATGATTCACCCAATTGGCACAACATCAAGAAGAGAGAGGGGAAAAGGGTGGGAGAGGGAGAAAGGGTGGGAGAGGGGGAAGGGGAGGGGGAAAGAGGGGGAAGGGGAGGGGAGAGGAGGGGAAGGAGAAGGGGAGAGGAGGGAAAATGGAGAGAGGGAAAGAGAGAGAGGGGAGGAGGAGGAGAAAGAGGAAAGAGGAGCAAGGGGGAGGGGGAGAGAGAGGGAAAGAGAGGAGAGAGATAGGAGGAGTGTGAGTGGGAGAGAGGATGAGGGAGATAAAAGAGAAGAGAAAGAGCTTTATGGTTTACATAGGGTAGTTTCATGATGTTGCCATAGCCCCAGTGATCTAGGTTCAATCTTTACCTCTGTTGGTATCTGTGTGGAGGCTGCGTGCTCTCCCTGTGACTGTGTGGGGTTCCCTGGCTGCTCCACCTTTCTCTCGCTGACAAAGGCCTGTTAGGCCTGTTGTTTACTCTACCCAGGTGGCAGAAGAGTGGAAGCCAGTGGGATTAGTTGATGAGCATGTCAGACAGACTAGTTAAAAGGGAAATAAATGGGAGAATGGAACTACTTTGAAGAGCTGACCTGTTTCTAATGTGGCTGTAGATCATCTATGCTGCCCATTATCAGCTTGAGCGATTTCTATTTGTCTGCATTTTGGCCCTTATCTTTTCAGTTCATATAGCTGTCTCAATGTCTTTTGGATACTGCAATTGTCCCTGCCTCTATCACTTCATCTGGCAGCTCGTTCCCACCATCCTCTGCGAAAAAGGGGGCTCTCAGGTCCCTTTTAAATTTTTCTTCCTCTTTCCTTAAACCCTCTGATTTTAGACTCCCCTACCCTAAAGACTGTGACTATCCACCTTATATGGCCTCTCATCATTCTACAAACCACCTTATATACAGAGATAATATACAAAGCCTCCATTCCTATATAACTCATCTGTACTGAAGACAGAATAAGGGAATTTAATTCCGTGCTGTGAGGTTCAGTAGGTAATGAACAGATACTGTGAACACCCACCACACAAGGACGTATTTTGCTCAGTCCAACCATTTGTGGTTGCCAGCTTGTGGTGCACTGTTAGCCAGAATCAGACACACACTAGGTAAAGACTGAACACTTTAATCCACAAAAACCTCCACAGAGCCAGGCTGGCTGTGGCTGCAGCAACTCTGAGTGAGGCCTCAGGAGGCCGGCACAGGCTTATATCCCGGCCAGATGGGGCTTGATCCACTCAGGCCGACTGATTGGCAGCTGGCCAGGTGTTGTCCGGTCCCCCTACACTCCTGCAGGTACAGAGGTTGCCCCCTGCAGTAGGCCGGTGGTGTACCACCACATAGCTGTTCTTGAATTTACCTTTCCATCCATAGTCCCCGGAGAAGGAAACTATCTTCTTGATCTGTTCAAATCCATGTATTGAAGGTACATCAAAAGGGTCCAATATTCATTACATAATGGCGGAATTTGGTGGATGGAGCCACATCGGTGGGAGAAAAAGAATTTTTAATGTTTCAGAACTGAACCCGTCATCTTGATAATTGGACCAACCCAAAACATCAATGATTTTCCCCCCCCAACCCCCACTGATCCTGTTCGACCCACTGAGATCCTCCAGCAGATTGTTTTTTGCTCTGTATTCCAATGTCTGTAGTCTCTTATGTCCTCAAACACTATTTGTTTCCATTAGTGGGAGAGTGACAAGCCATGGGGCTCAGCACCAAATTAAGGGGTCGGTGACGTGTAGAAATTCCTTCTCCTGGTGCATCCTAAATTTCTGTAATTCTCTGGCCCTGATAATTATGGAGGACAGATCATAAGATGTACTTAAGGTAGAGATAGACGAATAAAGGAAATGAAGATGATGGGGATCTGGAGCAGAAAAGAAGTTGAGTTATATCAGTCAGGGTCATGCAGTGTAGAAGTAGGCCTTTCAGCCCAACTTACGCAGACTGACCCAACTGTCCCACCTACACTAGTCCTGTATTTGTATTTGGCCCATATCCTTCCAAACCTATCTTATACACGTATCTGTCCATATATTTCTTAAACATTGCAATCTTCTTCAACCACCTCCTCTGGCAGCCCATTTCATACACCCATCATCCTTGTGCAAAAAAAGTTACCCTTCAGGTTCCTGTTCAATCTTTCCCCCTCATCTTAAACCTATGTGTCCTCTAGTTACTTATTCCCTTACTCTGGGAAATAGACTAGATCTTTTCCTTTGGTGAGATCACCACTCATTCTCCTGCACTCCAAGGAAGAATGACCTCTCCTGCTCCACCTTTCACTACAGCTCAGGCCACCGAGTCTCTGCACCCTCTTTAGCTTGGCAATGCCTTTCCTGTAGCACAGTGACCAAACCTTAGCACAGTACTCCAAATGGGTCCTCTTCAATGTCTTATACAACTGCAAATGGCCTCCCAACTACTAATATTCTGACTAATAACAGCCAAGCACATGTTGAGTGGCGGGGAAGGCTTGGGGAATCTGGGGCCTAACTCCTGGTCCTATTTTCTTGTGTTCAGATATTCTGTAATGGCAGTGATTTGCCACAGCTTACAATTAAATAAAGAATGCACTCACATGTTTCTTTCAGCACACCATGAAGTTGACTTTCTTTTTATTATTCACTAGTCAACATTGCATTCTTCAACTCCCCAAACACCACCCAGATAAACTCCACTAACTCTCGCACTGGCTCACTACCACACGGGTGATCCTAAAACTCTCACTCTCCTCTCAATGAAAGCAAGTACACGAGCAGAATAAATCTTTGCATGGACTATTATGAAGTCACAGTGACATTGATAGATTTCATCCGGCAGATCTGGTTTGTTTTAACTTTCAGTCCCCTGTTAATCTATTATCTAGAACAAAGAACATTACAGCACACAACAGGCCCTTTCAGCCCACCAAGTTGTGCCGACCCTTACAAATGCACTCAACAATCTAAACCATACCCATAACCCGCTATTTTTCTTGCATTCAAGTGCTTGTCCCATAAATGTCCCTAGTGTACCAGTCTCCTTCTCCACCCACAGCAATGCACTCCAGGCACCTACTACTCTCTGTGCAAAAAACGTAACCCTGACATTTTCCCTAAACTTTCCTCTCCTTTCCTATTACAGATGTCATCTGGTGTTTGTTACTCTAGCCCTAGGGAAAAAAAGTGCTGGCTGTCCACTCTATCTATGCCTCTCATTACCTTGTAGACCTCTATTAAATCACTTTTCATCCTTCTTCGCTCCAAAGAACAAAGCCCTAGCTCTGTTAATCTTGCATCACAAGACATGTAAACTACTACTCTACATTTTCTACTTTTGGCACTTCAAATGACAAATATTCAAGAACAACTTGAAAACAGGGAAGGGTTAGGGTTATGTCAGGATGCTGAGAAAAATTTGACTCAAAGGTACATAGGAAATATTAAACCACATGGACCAAATCTTGGTCAGAGTGCTTTTGGTCAGAGTGATTTTGACTCAAAGCCACAAAGGGGAAAGAGATGAATGTGGTCAATTTCTTGGTTGCATTTGGCCAAGATGAGAGAATAAACAGAAGGGTAAATGTGAGTCCTTTATAAACCAAGGTCTTAAACGCACGGGGGGAGTTCCAGAAAGAATGTCATGAGTGGAATTGGTGGCAGTGGAAGGTGGGGCAGTTGGACTGGACAATGAATGGGATTGTGAAGAGGGAAGTCAAAGTTCAAATTTATTGTCAGAGTACATACATGACCTCACACATACATGAACAAAGAGGGATCGACAGATAGGATTCCAAATGTTCAAAGCTCCAAGGTTCATTTTATTGTCATGTAATAATATGTTAAAAATTGAATATACATAATGTACTTTAACCTTGGTCCGCCGCAAGGCAAACAAAGAGTCGCCATTGAGCCCAATCCCCCTACTACAGGAGAAAGAGAAGCAAAAGAGGGTCCCTTCAGGGACATCGAGTGCCCATGAGCATCTATAAATTCTCCTCAATGTTCCCCCAGACTCTGCAGCCACAAAGACTCTAGTTCAAACAATCAGCAACTTGAGCTCCAGATCCAAACCTCTGACACAATGAGGAAGCCTTCAGCACCTGAGGCCCTTGGGAGACTTTCTTGCACTCAGCACTCTGAATTTTAGCTCCATACAGCCTCTCCTTGACATGACCTATGTGCTTATTACCATCCATACATATGACCAAAACAAAAATAACTGTGTGCGTACAATAGTGACCATTCAGTAAGCATGGTAAGCTCACTAGAGATATCGATCAAGAGTGAAAACCCATCCCCTGCTGATAGATCTGTCAAGAAGCCGAGGAAGATGCTTGATATGGAATTGAAAATGGCTTGATTTACGACTTCTATTTGGTATGCTAACATGATTCCAACTTGTGTCCATTTTGAGATATGACCAATTGGTCAGAACTGAACTTGGACATATGTCTGGGAATAGCTGTACTTGGTTCCTATAAGCCAATCACCAGCAGGCCTCAGCCCGTATGGGTCCTTTGATCACAAGTTGCCAGCAACCTGCAATCTGTGTGGGTCCTTCCAGCCACTGCTAATCCACTGCCATGAACACCATCCAATATGGTTATCTCCTTTGCTGCTGCTTCTCAACTGGAGGTGCTCTCCCTGGTTCTGGTGCCCTATGTCAATCTGCTGTCTGGAGTCTGGAGTCTGCAGCTTCTTGTGGTATGTTGCCCAGCTAAGGTGCTGCCACCTCAGGGGCTGCCATCTCAGGCAAAGCCCTCCGTGGTTGCAGGATATAATTAAAAAAAACACCATCGGCTATTGAAAGCCTGTATGGAGCCATCAGCATTAAGACCAGGCAATAGGACCCTAAGAACGTGAGTCGCCTCCACTCCCCACTCTCCTGGGTCTGCACCAGTAGTAACGCTACCATTACAGCGGCTCCCAGCCACACTGCCTTTTTAAATAAAAATGTAAACGAGAGAATACAATGGAAAGATGTGATGAGAAATTGAACATTGCTTCTGATAATGTGGAAATGACTTACTATTTGTTAAAAGAGGGATTTCACTTCCTGAATAATAACTTCCTGTTTTAAATAACATTTTTATTTAATCCATGGGATGGGATGTTTATTGTGTCATTGATTGTAGTCCCTAGTGTAGAAATAATAAATTATAATCAAACAATGAGAAGCTGAAGGGACTCAGCCAGACATCACTGATTCCATTTCCTCAGAAGTTTTTTCAAGACTTAAACAAAAGCATTCGGAAATTCCTCTGGAATTACATAAAAGCAACACAATCTTATCATTCAACGTTGATTTTGAGTAAGAAATGAAAAAACAAGAAAAAAAGAACAAGCCCTAGCCCTCCCTCTCCCATCCACCCAGGGGAAAAAAGGAGAGTTGAAGAGAGAAAAGAAAAAGAGATATAAAAAGAAAAGAAGAAAGAGGTAAGCCACCCAGCATCTCCATGGATAAATTATCAAGTAATTATGAGATGAGAGGTTTGAAACTCCCATACTTCAAGAAATATTATTGGGCAGCCCAAATGAAGTTTGTCACCTCCCTCTTTGACGAAGGAGACAAGCCTTGTCGAGCAAAAATAGAGCTGTATAAGGTTGAAGAGAGGATAGCAGAAGATTTTATATATAAAAGGAATTTTGGGTGTAAAAGAAGCCCCTGTGGCAGCGCACTCTCTCATGGCAAACTGGCCCCCCGTGTAACGCCATGTGGCAGGGCAGCCATGGGAAGATGGCGCTGTCAGGGGTTCTTTCTGACTCAAACCTCCCACTCAGCGCACGCCTCGGGAAGTGATTATGACGTCACCACACACATGGTGACCGAGCCAGTGCTGCCCTTAAAGGAGCACGCTAGAAAAAAAGTCGTTAACGACCCTCAATGTGGTGGTTGTGCTTTCTTCAGCTGCTCATAGCGCCCCTTATTAAATCATAATTAATATTTGGGAAAAAATGATTAAGATCTTATTTAAGGGACAAATTGGGTCCAATGATGAACTTATCGCGATGTTGTGGAGACTCTGGTTTGAAAGGGAACTACAAAGAAATTTATTTCAAATGGGTTCCCCGAAACAGGGGTTATGGAAATCGAGACAAAGATGGGAGACAGATTTGGGTCAACTGATTGATGAAAAAAGCTGGACCAACTTATGTTGAGACAGCATGACCCATACTATAATGCATGGTATAGATTGGCGCAATACAATTTTTTGCCTAACTATATCTCACCCCGCAAAAATTACACAAATTAAAATCAGAAGCATCCGATCAATGTTTTAGATGCAGCAAAGAAAGAGGGCACCTTTTTGCATTCAACCTGGTCATGTTCTAGGGTGAGGCCTTTCTGTGAAGAGATTTGGGAAATCTTCTTGAACAAATCACAAAGATTCGATTTATACAAATATCGGAATTGTTTACATTGGGAAATATAGCAGATGTAAGACCTAAAATGAGGCTGTTGAAACACCAATTAGAATTAGTAAAGATCGCATTGGTGGTGACCAGGAAGAAGTGTACAGCGGTTACCTGGAAATCTGATTCTCATCTAGATAGGACTCATTGGAAAGTGGAAATATATGTTTGTGTTCTCCTGGAGAAAATTACATAACCTTAGGAAAAAAAAATGATGTTTTTCTAAAACTTTGGAGTCCATATCCAGGAATTACCTCTTTCTTCTTTTCTTTTTACATCTCTTTTTCTTTTCTCTCTTCAACTCTATTGACTATTTCTCTCCTTTTTTTCCCCTAGGTGGATGGGAGAGGGAGGGCTAGGGCTTGTTCTTTTTTTCTTGTTTTTTCATTTCTTACTCAAAATCAACATTGAATGATAAGATTGTGTTGCTTTTATGTAATTGATTTGAAAATATAAATAAAGCAATCAAAAAAGAAGCTGCAGGAATTTAGGAGGTCAGGCAGCATCCTTGGAGAGAAACAGTCAATGTTTCAGATCGAGACCCTTCTTCAAGACATTGACTGACCGTTTCTCTCCACGGATGCTGTTTGACCTGCTCAGTTCCTTCAGCTTCTCAGAATGCTCAAGATTCCAGTATTTACAGTTAATCAAATTGTGATATTGTGGATTACTTTTTCAGATCATGAAACAGTGTTTCTCTGTAACTCTTTATTTAGCACTGGTCTGTTTACAATCTTGGACCAATTTCTTCCTACAAACATCAGAGGACACCTGTACAAGGTGAGGAAAGTTTAGAGAAGACATCAGGGGTATTTTGTTTTTACACAGAGAGAGATGGGTGCTTGGAATGCATTGTCAGGGGTGGTGGTGGTGGAGGCTGTTATAACAGGGACTTTTAAAAAACTCTACAATAGGCAAATGGATACAAGAACAATAAAGGGGTATGGGTGTGAGGAAGGGAAGGTTTAGTCTGTTCTATACCACATATATATGTACAGATGGAAATGGCTGTAATGCCCCACTCCCACTGGCAGAGGTGCTGTGGTGCTGCACAGCCCGTGACGGATATACCCTGCGGTATAACCACAATGTGGTTGATTCCCAAACCAAAGTCATAATGTAACAAATAGTAAAAGAAAAAAAAATCTTGTTACAAATAAGAACACAACATATGATTGTAAAACAAAAGAAATAGAAGGGAAAGTACATCGTATACCACCAATCTATTCAGCCACCCAATGAGATGAATGATAATCGAATAAACCTGCAGATGCTGAAAATCTAAAATAAAATCGGACAAGGCTGGAAATACTCAGCAAGAGAAATATTTAATTTTGATGAACCTTTCGTAGGAGCTTCAGCAGAATCTGTTTCTCTTCCCACAGAAGCAGCCTGACCTGTTGAATATTTCTGGCATTTTTATTCAATCAAATGAATGCTGTTGCCCATCACCTCCATATATCATGTTCCCTTGATATCTAAAATTCTCTGCCGTGAGCCTTCTCATTGATTGAGTACTTGTGTATCTTTGAAGTGGTGGATTTCAATCAAATCTAACATTCTCATGTCAGTAATGACTGAAAAATTCTAATGTGCAACAAGGGATTGCAAGATGCTGATTGATTGTAACTGTGCACTTCTGGACAAGTTATCCCCTCATTCAAATCCTCTACAGTTGGTTTTCACACTCTGTTAAGGAATGCAAAACCAAGCAGCAATAGAAATTCACCAAGACAAATTGTTATTTAAACAAAAGTTACTTTTAATTTTCTTTAAACATGAAAACAGGATCAAACATTAACTTATTGCTGTTAACTTAACAACCTCCTTCTAATTCTAAGTACATGTGTATGTAATGTGTCCAAGTTCAGGAAAGTTATTTGATTCACAGCCCAATCTCATGCCTCCAAGTTCACCAGTATCAGGCAATTCTTATACTGTGCACAGAATTTAACATTTATGAATTTTCACTAAGCTCTGGTGCCTAAAGGTAATTGGTTACCACTCAGGAAGGTTCTTGTTGGTTTCAGAGTGAGATCTGTTGCTTGTTGGGCACACACAAACTGATTCCCTCTGATCAGCCACTTCAGTGTCTTGCTGAAGAAATTTGCCCCATCAGGGTTTTTCAAATGATAACCTCTTCTTCTGCAGGTCACCACAGAGTTCTTTTTGTTTCCCTTATTTCAGGTGAAACACTCTAGCCAGCCATTTCCTTTTGTATGGACCACAAGGGTTTTCAACAGGCTGAACTCAGAACTTACAACCCATCTTCAAAATGGGGTTCCAACAAGCTGCCATGACTGCAGAAATCAGTTCTCTCTCTCTCTCTCTCTCTCTCTCTCTCTTTCTCTGCTTGCAAAACTACATGACCTTAGAACAGCAAACTTCAAGCAGGCAGATAGCAGCACCAGACCCAAACTTCTGAGCCCGTTCATCTATTGCTTTCAAAACAATAATCCATTACACCACAGCATGTCCAATTTACACCTACTGGTGAAGTCTTTATAGGCATTGTTCAAAGTGTTTGCAAAGGCACTCGGAGCCCGGACTGTCCGGCTTGAGCAAAGCTCTGGCATTTTAAATGAGATCTGCTTTGTGGTGTTTGTGTTTGTGACCTACACTATGCCCACAATCTATCTCCTTCAAAGACATATCAATATTCACTCTTTATTTTGGGGGGGGAGGGCTGGACTAATTTTAAGTTAGATTACTAATATTGTGTTACAATTAATGGTGGGGGGGGGGTTATTTTGTGTAGTTTACTGATGTAATATTGTAATCATACCATTTTAATTTTTTTAAATTTTTCTTTAAATGTAATTCTCTATTGTATTCATGTTATAAAATTTTAAATAAAGTCTTAAAAAAAAGACATAGCAATATAAAATATGATACAATGTTTATTATCAGACTGTACATAAACAATCTGATGAAACAGCGTTCTCCGAACCACAGTACACACACATATGCAGTACAGAATACACATATATACTTAAAGCTATACTGTCTTCTTCTGGCCATCCATCTCATAGGATGACGATGGTTCCTTTCAGTCAGTTTGTGGGGTTTGATATGAGGATACCCCACTCCTCAGAAAGGAACAGCATGTGTGTGAATGGATTTAGGTGAGTAGGGGGTTCCACAGGTCCAGACCCACCCTCTTGACATCCCCTCCCGGATCCAGTGGCATGGTGAGGTCCAAGATGGCCGGGGGGGGGGGGTGGGGAAGTTCTGTTGCAGTGAATGACCAGACCAAACTTCGATGCAAGGGATGCTCTTTCCGCGCTTCATGGCACTTGTTTGCTAGATGGCCATTGGCCCTATGAGAGGTTTTGTCCGCCCTTTCATCCTGCAGGGCGTCTGGCCCCCTTCCTCACCAGGCAAGCCTGGTGGGGGAGCTGGTTTAGTCGCCGACCACTCGACTATATGATAAATAGTGCTGGGTTACATTGTACCAGTAGCACTCAGACGAGTGACCTGACCACATTGTGTAGAAATATTTTGGGATGATTTACTCAGCTACAGGGTACTGTTCATCAATCTTACAGTATGGGGAAAGAAGTTATTCCCCAGCCTGGCAATTCTGATTTTGACGCTCCTGTACCTCCTTTTCGAGGATAGCAGATCAAAGATACTGTGTGGTGGATGGAAAGGATCCTCAATAATTCTTTGAGTTCCAATTGATCTTTCTATAACTATTCTAAACAAGTAAACCAAACCAAACAATGGAACTGGTGTTCATTAGATTTCCAAATCCATCCTACCTTGCCTTCTCTTGTCAATACAGCAGAATCGACAAACAATGCTCTCAGAGCAGACTGCCCTAAAATATATGTGGTCTGATTGAAAATCTCCATGCATTCTTACAGTGTACTCTTTTATAATCATAGCTTTATTTCAGCCTCAGATCTAGAGGGTGATGTGGTTCTTTGCAGTGGAAGCTTAAATGTTGATAGCTGACTTGATGTGAAACTCGGTGCTCTAAGTGTTTGATGTGTGCTTGTTGGAGTGAATCAAATAGACTGTGGTTTCCAGTTGGTTTCGCGTGTGATAGCAATGAGGAAGTCTGCTTGATTGACCTCATTTAGCAGATTGCTGCTTCAAGCACATGTTTCAGCTATCTTGCAAGGTTCGACATGGTTTTCTGTGAAGGCAAAGCCACCTGGAGGCACTCCAGGCACGTGAAAGAGATTCTGCAAACTGTGCAGTTAGAAACTTTGCTGAAACCCCTTCATAAAGTTGATAATATTGTCAAATACATTGCCCACTGTACATATGCACTGAAATTCCTACTTGCTGCAGCTGAACAAGTCAAACAAAAATAACTATAAAACAACTAAAAACAACCACACACTAAATATTTAATTGAATTAAAAAGACACTAGATATTCACAATTATCCTTGTGCTATAAATTGTGGCATTGGAGCAGTCTCTGATTAATGCAACAAGGGGAGATACAAGATCCTGATAGCTGTTGGAAAGATGTTATTCTTAAATGTAGCAGTGTTGGTCTTCACCACCTAGACGTACAGGTCATCAGGATGATGAAGGAAACCAGAGCATGCGGTTACAGAGACGGCATGTAAACTCCATGTAGACAGCACTGGAGATTAGGGTTGAACCTGGGGCATGAAGTGAGAGCCAGCGGCTCTAGCAGCTACATCATTGAGCTGCCCCGTTCTCCTTTACATTGTAAGTACCCACTTCTATCATCTGCTCAGGCAGTGTGTTTCAGATTCCAAGCACCTTCTGGATGAAAAAAATACTTTCTCATACCCCACTCTGAACATTTAATTCCTTACTCTAAACTTCTATCCTTTAGCCTTGAGAACCTCTGCTCATTTCCTAACCATCTACCCCTACCTTTGCCTCCATAGTTTTTTACACCTCAATCAGGTTTCCTCCTCAGCTTCCTCCACCCCAAGAAAAACAAACCCATTTGATCCAGTCTTTCCTCATTGGTGAACTGCTCCAACCCAGTCAATATCCTGGTGAGTCTATCAGAAAAAGGAGTGGGCCACTTGGCCAGCCGTTCAATAAAGTCTTTGTTTAACTCAGTCACATTCCTCTCCAGTCCATTTGTATCCTTCCTAAAGTTTCTCTCTTATTCCTTTACTATTTAATCATTCTCTGGTTGATGTTACCATAGCCCTGCCTCCTCTAGTTATAGCATTCTTGATATAAATTCCTGAGCTTTAAATTCTGAAATATCCATTTTTAATTACCATAACCATATAACCATATAACCATTTACGGAGCGAAAACAGGCCATGTTTGCCTTTTGAGTCCGCACCGGTTCACTGATTTTGTGCGCCCTCTTCAGGCATGGGTCCCAGTAGATTTTCATTCAATAACGATCTGCGAATTCAATGCAGGTGGAATCTTATTGAAATTGAAAGCAAGATTGTTGTCCTGGCCCCACATATTGTCCTAGCTTAGAACATTTGGAAAATTTTGGAAAATTTACTTTCAAACCTCACCATCTATTTTTAAGGTCAAATTAGAACTATGTCCCTTAATTGCTCTATTTGTTTTTTTCTCAAGAAGAATAAATACTCTGAAATTCCCTGCAAAACCCGTGGCCTCTCCACCACCCTTCTTCACTGATATTCCTTAAAATGTCATCTTCTTGAACAAACATCCAGCTGAATATCAACGGGTGGCTTCATGTCAAGGGTTATACTATTGTAAAGTTGCTTTATTAATAAAAGTTGTACCAATTGGTTGCTGCATTTGATACAATCTTACAATATGTGGCTTATAATTTAATGTTGGGTTATCATGTTCTAATACCAAAATATCTTCAGCGATGGGAATGCAATTAAAAGAGACCCAACAATTAAAGATAGATCCATTTCCAATCACAAGGGGCTTTGAATAATCCTTCATGTCAGGAAAATGTCTTGGTTTCCTCCAACCATGATCCGTTTACTTTCCTAGAGGATATTAATTTATACCATAAATAAAATAAACAGCAGACTATTGTCTTTACCCATAGTCTTTAATTTAGCAGGTTAGGAAACTATTCATTTTACTGTTTGAGGGATAGTGCAGATAGAGATTGGCGGATAGTGTGACTAGACAGAAAGCTTGCAGAAATACTCATAACTTTTCAAAACTTTGAAAAACTTTCTGGTATACAGATAACATGGCAAGGGAAAAGTGAGAGCCAAAGTGCACAGAACAGAAGACAAAACTGGTCTGGCTGCAGATGAAGGAGATTTCAAAGCGTCTGCCTCAAGTGATATTCCCTCAGCCACCATCGAAGAGATCCAATCAGGAATAATAGCCAGATTTGGAGGAGGTTGACGGTGTCTAAAAAGGCCCAGAAGTTCAATCAAGCACACTTAAATTAACTGCGATATATTCAGAGGCCAAGTTGGTTTAGTTATGCCACAAAAGGAGGGCATTTGGCCCTTGAATTCTACCACCCTTGACCTTGCAAGCTCTCCTCTCTCATTCCAATCCAATTCCCCTTTGATAAACCTGATTTAATTCTGCATCCATTATTTCTAGATCATGACCGCTCTTGAGGTAGTGTCTTGCTGTCTTCACTCAGACTGTTAAATCTACATTCCTTAGTCCTTGAACCATTCACTAATGGGAAAAGCCCTCTCAATATTCTGTCTAATTTTTCAAAACCATTCGTCACCTTGCATAGATTTGCAAGAAGATGAATTTCACCTAATATTAAATTGGGCAGTGTTTAATGCTAAAGGCAGAACCAATAAAATAAGTCAAAAGAACATTTTAAGGTGGAAACAGAGGGTTGTTTATCAGATTAGATGGTTGTGATGAGAAGTGTGCCATAGGGATCAGTGCTGGGTCCACTATAGTTTGTCATATGTACAGTAGATAAGGTGGTTTGTCTTTTTCCTTAGAGCAGCAGAATCTAAATCAGTGGTTTTCAAACTGCCCCCAAACTTGTATTTCACCTTAAGTAATCCCTATGCCACAGGTGCTCTGTGATTAGTAAGGGATTGCTTAAGGTGAGATATGAGTGGAAAGAAAATGTTTGAAAACCACTGTTTTAATCGTACCTAATGGACTCGTTATGTGCACGGTTTCCTAACTCCAAAGGAAATGGGCCAATGACAATTTTTCTCAAGCAAAATATTTCAGTAACAATTGAGTCTAGAACAGTGATTCTCAGCCTTCCCTTTCCACTCACATCCCACCTTAAGCCACTGGTCTAAATCTGGAGGTAAGAGTGGAAGGATTTAAAGTCCACAGAGGGTGGTGGGTATGTATGGAATGAGCTACCAGAGGAAATGTTAGAAACAGGGTCAATTGTTACATTCAAAAGACAAGTACACAGACAGGAAAGATTTCCAGGGATATGGGCCAAACACAGCAAATGGGATTTGCTCAATTAGGTGTTTGGTCAGCATGGACAAGTTGATCGAAGGACTGGTTCCAATCTATGAATGTATAAAACAGCGTCAAGGTGATTGTATACCTAAAATGGATGAGAGGTGGGGGGTGGGGGGGTGGCTTGGGAGGAGGGAGGGGGGGGGGGGGGAGAAAAAGTCACTGTAAATGTGTGAAAAAGAAAAAGTGTATATCATGGCTAATGTGATTTATGGTGTGAAAAATAAAAAATTTAAAAAAAAAGGTGATTTATACCCAGAAAGCCGAGGTGCTTACTTCCAGACAGGAACATATTAAATACAGCTAGCTCATCTTTGCTCCCCTGATTATTGATTTAGTCCTTGTGTTTATGTGTAACTCCACCCCTGTCAGCTCTGAGACTTGTGGTGTGAGTATCCCTTTGCCACTCAGGATCATCAGTAGAGGAGAGATTATAGCAGCAGGGTGGTGCATAAAACTAAAAACCTGCAAACAACAGTGAGCTCCAAATATCTTTGACATTGCAAAATTAGACTTCTAGGTTCCGAGGGCAATACATCAATGTCAAAACGCAGACCTTCTCATTGGTGATCTCAACAGTAGTTTCTCCTTGACTGTCATTCAACTGATGCTCTCTAGATATGGGAAGTGTTCGGTCAGTTGGTGCGGGGTGGGTGCGTGAAAGGCAAGATACTGGATTTGTGATGTTATTGCATGTAAATGAAGGTCAGGTAAATGTGAGTCATATTGAGAAATGCCCGGTCCAATATTGTGATGGTCACAATTTCACCCAGAACCAATTAAACCTAATAATTTACTGCCTATTTATTAATTAACTCTTTACCTGGGATGCTAACTAATCCAATTACACATTTTAACATACATTTATTTGTATTTCAACTCCAGTGGAACTTTACTGCAATTTAAACTTACCGAAACATGATCTAGCACGAATGGCCACGTTGCTTTAAAATGTTATGACACATTTTCATGACTAATTGTTTCTTTTTTAACTTTATTTATTCGTTCAAAATACAGATAATAATTAACATTTATAACAATAAACTAAGCATGAACGATATATTTTATATATATAAAAGAAATAAAAAGGAAAACAAAAGGAACCCCCCCCCCCCCTTTCAGCCACTCTCCTAAGGAGAGCCATAAAGAGAGAAAAAAAAAAAAAGAAAAATGACTAATTGTTAAAATCTTTGTGTGGTTCTCTGTCGTTGGATGATGATTAATGCCAATCCCGGTTACAACATGGTTAAATACACCCTTCTCTTGGGTTAGAACAGACAGAAAATATTACACCATGACTCAGTAATATTTTTGTCCTCATTTACAGGATATACAGACAATTCCAGCTTTTATTTTCCATTCATTAATTACTCTCCAAATGTCTGGGTTGCTGGGCTATGCAATACTAATCATGTGCAAGGCAGATTGAATCAAATCAGCAGATTTTGTTCATTTAATGATATTAATAAATCAGATTCTATTAAAAGAAATAGAAATGTGGTAATTTAATGGTTCAAATACCAGCATTTTAATTTCAGGTAACAGTGATTCACTGGTGAGGTTTGAACTCGTATCTCCCAGAATGAGTCAATCCTCTGGGTCAATTCACCACCATGCAACTGTGTTCATTTGGGTACATCTGCTGACACTACAAAATACACTGCATGACATTGGCTGGGAAAGCCTCAGGCAGGCATCAGAATGAGTGGGTCATGTGGACAGAGCAGTCTTTTTCATTTGGTACATTTATGCTCTCATGTAACTGAATCATTTTCACCTTATTAAGGTCATTAGAGACCATTTTTTCTAATAAGAAAGTTTAATTTAACACAACAGCATAAAACAGAGTCAATTGTACCTTTCACATACTAATATTGTCTAAGACTGTCCGACCATCATGCCAGTTACATACCTTAAACAAATTTGGAAAGGTCAGAATCCATGAAATCCCTTCAGCCTCTTCCACTTAACATTTCCATTAATCGTCCTTGAGCCCTGAACTCCAGCAGGTAGAGACATCAGAGGCACTTTTTAACAAATCTTCAAGTTTACTATTTTGTATTTGTTTAAACTGATTTGATGGGCTGCTTGAGAAAGTTATGTATCTGGCCTATGCAGAATATCTGTCGCAATTTAGCATGAGGCTATGTTTAATCCTGCCACATTGACCACCGCCAGTGGGCTGATATTGCCTCAAACTGCGCATCTTGGCGCCTCACAGTTCAGCGGGCAGCAACCTCCTTTGAAGAAGACCGCAGAGCCCACCTCACTGACAAAAGACAAAGGAGGAAAAGCCCAACACCCAACCCCAACCCACCAATTTTCCCTTGCAACCGCTGCAACCGTGTCTGCCTGTCCCGCATCGGACTTGTCAGGCACAAACGAGCCTGCAGCTGACGTGGACATTACCCCTCCATTAATCTTCGTCCATGAAGCCAAGCCAAAGAAAGAAGAATGTTTAATCCAATTCTATAAAATAGATCATCAATGGTGTTGGAGTCCAGGTCCAGGAACACCAAAAAGCTTCCAGCTTGTAGGATCAGGAATCAATTGATGGGAGTACTGCATACCTCACTATTTAGTCCTTCGAGCTTGCTTTGCATTTCATCTTGAGCACCTTGCAACTCAAGTCCATTGTTCCCTTGCCTAATTAATTTCACTCTCAGTGAACCATTCCACTCTCTGGAAGTGAACACTCTGTTGAGGATCTCATGATTCAACCAATTCCTGATTCACCCTCCCTATTTTGCCCTACTATACACACACATTTCTTAGTGAAGACTTTGTGGGTTTGGAAACAGGGAAACATGCACAAAGATACACAGAGAACATTAGATCATTTTAAAGCCAAGCCAAGGCTCTGTCAAATGGGAGATGAAGAAACCTATCATTGTTCAGGTAAAGCTGTAAGCACAGTCATAAAAGTCTTATGACAGTTCTCCATTGAAAACCTGACAATGTTTGTTAAGGAGATACACCTGTGTAAATAGAAGACCATTTGCTTATTGCCTCATCTTTCTGAAGAAAATAAAACTTAAGAGCCAGTAGTGGTGTCAATGTCTTGTGATTACAACACTCTAAGAAGGCATCTTTAATACCAAACCATTCTTCATCTAAAGTCAGAGATGTAGGAACCTTCAGTGAGAAAGATACGGTTGCACTTTCTCCCTTTGACAGGGAAGGAATACAGAATCAGTGGCTTTGAAGAAAAGGGCCACTTCGACTGTCTCTTTGTCAAGAGGAGGCAATTCTTCATGTCCATTTGTAATGGTCACTTCATTTAACCCTTGCCTGGGTTAGTGAAATCATTGTGGAAATCACAAGTTTTGCAACCTCCACGCAAGAGAGGGGAATTGTGGAAAAATCATTCGTATGAAGAAACATTTCTCTCAAGGCAGCTATACAAGAATTTGAGAGTTTTGAGAAATCTGATGACTTGGTGCCTCACACACTCCATCTTCTTTCTCTTCTTTGGCTTGGCTTCGCGGACGAAGATTTACGGAGGGGGTAAAAAGTCCACGTCAGCTGCAGACTCGTTTGTGGCTGACAAGTCCGATGCGGGACAGGCAGACACGATTGCAGCGGTTGCAGGGGAAAATTGGTTGGTTGGGGATTGGTGTTGGGTTTTTCCTCCCAACTTACTTTTCAAATTACTTTTGAACATCACTTTATATTTTAACTTTGAAATCGACTTTTCAAAATTGTGCCTGAGCTGTAATGGTTTGGGATCTGCCCCCCGCCCCTCCCACACACACACGTATAGTGGGGTTAAGTAAGATTTTATATTATTAATAGTTATTAATAAAAAATTATTGCTTTGGAGATACCACTGTCTTGTTGAATTTCTATTGCTACTGGTCTATGTCATAACACCAGTCAAGATTTGATTGGAAAACATACAACTTAATTCAGCAAGGAAACAAAAAAAATTACCCTAAGGCACTCCCTTTAAGATTTTTCTAAACCTACTTCTGCATTTCTTTAACAAGTGAAAGACAGCAATATAGAACTGGTTATCATTTCTGCTCAGTTACCAGTATAGCATGGTACAATCACCTAATGAATTGAGAAAGCAGGCTTTTTCATATCCACGGGGACAAAATGTCAATGTGATTTTGGGCATGTTGAACAATGGAAATCTAATAACCTACAATTACATGCAGAACAGCTGATGCAGTTGGAATCTTGGGCTCATTTCAAGAGAGCAACATGCTTCATTCCTGAGTGCTCATGCACAGATCTAGGCACACCATTACACAAGTCAGAACTAGTGACTATTTATCATCTGAGTGGAAGAAGGACACCCATTTCAATTTCCTGCCCCATTCTCTTGCCATAATGTCTGTCCATGGTCTCATACACTGCCAAACTGAGACCACCTGCAAATTGGAGGAACAACACCTCATATACTGTCTGGGAACCCTCCAACCGGAAGTCATTAATATTGACTTTTCTGGTTTCCGTTAGAACTCCCTCATTCCCGTTTCCCCCGCCCCCAAATATTTCCTCATGCCTCTATTTCTATTCTTTTTTTCACTCCAAGATGGCGGTGTGCGAGGTTGCAGTGGTTCGGCTCTTTACAACTGTGAAATCCCCAACCCACTATGTTGCATCTACAATGAGGAAATTCACATCAAAATACAAAATGCGAACCAGACTTTCAAATTGGTAAGACTCTGTGCCGTTTAAAGCAGGGAATACAGACTACTGAAAATTGTGGAGTGGATCATGGAAGACATCTGGGAGGCCATCATAAGTGCTGCTGGAGAAGGCAGATGTGTGGAAAACAGGGTAGCATCAGGGTTAGATTGAGAGTTGACCCCTTCAGACCCACACTCCCAAGATTGCTGGAGAAGAAAATAGATTACTTGAGGCTGCATCTGAACCAGAGAGAACTGCAGGGTTGCTGTGTTCTGGTGATTACAGAAACTTGGCTCTGGAACACCATCCCAGTCTCAGCAATCCAGCTGGATGGCCTTATCTCCTTCAGGGCAGACAGACACACAGCTGCTTCGGGCAGGACTCGAGGAGGGGGACTGTGCATTTACATCAATGAGAACTGGTGCATCAATTTTCTGTGTGAAGACCTTTTGCTCAGCAGAGATAGAGACCTCCTGGTGAAATGCAGAGCCTTCTACCTGCCAGGGAATTCTCAGCCACATTTCTGCAGTCTACATTTCACCTTCGGCTAACGAGGGTGAAGGAGCTTTATAGTGCCATCTGCAAAGCCCAGGCTTCCCACCCTGATGGTGCCATGATTGTTGTTGGCAACTTCAATGATGTCAACCTGAAAATGGTCTTACGACAGATTCAATAGCATGTGAACTTTGCCACTGGAGGAGAGAACACCCTGGATACAAGGCTGCATCTTGCCCCACCTTGGTTACTTGGATCACATATCTGGCCTGCTAATCCTGCCATACAGACAACTGGTAAAGAACATGGCCAAGGAGAAGGGGGGCCATAGCACTGTGACACTGCTTTGGGTCCACAGACTGTTTCAGGAATGTGGCTACCTACAACAGTCATGTAAATATAGAGGAATACATGATCTCAGTGACTGGCTACATCACATGGGTGAGTGGAGCTGAACGTCCTGTCCCAAGTTGTATGGATCTATGACTCCATGAGTGATGAACCAGTAATGAAGAAAGCATTAAATGTGAAATAGTTAGATTGCCAAAATATTTATTTCTATAAAAAGTTCATGGAAGGATTATATTCCATGAATCAGTTTAAAAGTTAAACAGAAATTTAAAAGGGAAAAGGGTAGTGAAAATACAAGTGCATGCAAGGAAGAGATAACAGTGCAAAATGGAACATAGTGAGCACAGATCAAGGTTGCATTAACAATTAGCTCTGTTGGTTATATCCTTGTTGATGACAGACTAGAACAAAGCTTTGACCACAATCTTTCAGCATTTTTTTTAAAAACATAAATCCAGGATTTTACCCCACAAAGTGAAATGTCAGAGGTGGGAATTTGAAAAGTAGGCCAGTGTAACACTCCATTTGTCAACAAGAGCTGGATAGCTAGAGCAACACACAAAGTGCTCGAGGAACTCAGTGGGTGAGGCAGCATCTGTGGACAGTAATAGATTGTCATAAACAATCGGGAACATAAACACAAAGAACCCAGTAGAATCTGAAGGCATTCCTTGTGCAGGCAACATGCTATTCTTCCCTGCAGCATTCCAAGTTTAGCAAATGTGCTCCTGAAGCAAGAATGTAAATTTACTTCTTGACCAATTAATCTATTCTGCGAACGCACACAGAATCAATTTCTGCAGTTGCTGGATATCTGAAATAAAAAATGCTAGAAGCAATCAGCAAATCAGGTAGCACGGTAACAGGCCATTTGGCCCATGAGGCCGTGCCGCCCAATTACACCCAATTAACCTTCACCCCCGGTACATTTTGAAGAGTGGGAGGAAACCGGAGCCCTTGGGGAAAACCTACTCAGACACGGGAAAAATGTACAGAGAGCGCAGGATTTGAACCCTGGTCCTGATTGCTGGCACTGAAAAGGCGTTGCGCTGACCACTAAGCCAACCGTCAAAGATTTTTCATCTAAAAAAAATAGAGCTGCATAAATAGATTCAGATGAAAAATTCTTGACCGGGAACATTAATTCTGTTTCTCCCTTCATAGACACTGCCCCAACCTGCTGAGAATTTCCAGATTTGTTTTTCTTTATTTCTTTAATGCAGAATTCAACAGCAATTTCAACACTTGAGGCCCTTTGGAGAATCAAGGGCTGCAATCATGGTATTATAAATTAAAAATCGTGCTTTTGAAATATCTAATACATAATTGGCATGTTGGGGCCTCTCGGTGTGCCGATTGGCATATTTTTCAAGCTATTAGCTATTAGTCACATTATGATCTAAAATACTTATAATTCACAATTTTTAGATGTTGCACAATACATTTCAAGGATGCGCAAGAATTTGGCTCTGGTGAGTTTCAGAGGAGCATGGAAATGGAATTCTCATGAGCTTTGGGAGAGTGTGGAAAACATCAGGATGCCAGACCATCAGGATTTCCAAATTGTCCAAAAACAGAATATTGAAGTCAGCAACTGGATTTTTGAATTTTCATGTGTACAGATAGCCATTTTAAAATTCCAATTATTTTATTGAGGGTTCATTTTGTAAGATTTAATTTACGATAGAGTCCTTTATCTAAAAATGCCTGTAAGTTTTAGTTATGCGATAGCCAACAAGAAATATGAGATATAATGGCTTGTAATGGCTCTCTTAATGAAATTGGAATGCATTCAAAACTTTGCTGAAAAGTACGGCTATCAGATAATTAATACTGGCCTCCTGACAAAAACATCTCATTATATTTGATCTCTTAGGTTCTCCTGTTGCTGCCTCAATTTATATCTTCAGAGTGTTAAGCTAACGTTTGCCACACAAAACAAGATCAGATTGCTTTATCACAAATACACCTAGAAACTTAGTTTCAGAATTAAACAGGGTGCAGTCATTAATTTCTGCATCAATTGGGTGCAGTTACTGAAATAGTCCAGAATTTGAGGTCAGCAGTGAGATGATTACACTTGCAGATAACCTCAATTTGAGCTTCCGGCAAAAAATCTACTACCCTCTGTGGTGAGGACTTCCTCTTCTCTCAACTCAATTGTTGTCAAGTATGAGATTGGGGGTGGGGGGGGGGGGTGGGGGCAATATCAGGAAACCAGAATAAAACCTCAAGTACCATTTTAATGGTTTTGCGGAGTTCCAAAAGATTAAAGTAGAAACTAAGAATAACAAATATTTATTCAACAGAATGAAAGTGGGTGGTTGAAATGAATTAATTAATTTCTTCCATGGACCTAATCGACTGAATGGATATTTTCTCCTATGTAAGTCTTATTAGGTGCTAATTTGGTTTCTACTTTGGTTTATTTCCAAAAAAATGAGTTTGCATTTTTACTTCAACTCACCTTTGAGTCAGTATCAGTAGGCATAGAAGAGAATGAGCAAGTGACTGGTCTGAACATTGAATATTTCCATCATGCCTTGCATTTAAATTATTGTCTTCCCTGATGTGGTTAAAGACATACTTTCTAGTTGTTCAGGGAATATAACTGATCACGGGAAGGACATCCATTTTTGAAGAAGATGGAAAAGACACCATAAATTCTCCTGTAGTGGTGAGAATTCACAACCTCCTATCATAACAGTTAAGGGAAATAGAATAAAGGGAATCCAGGTTGGGCAGAAAATGCAGAAAGGAATAGAAGGGCAAACAGGGGCAAGCTGGAGATACACAGTGGGTCAGGCAGCCACTGTGGGTAGAAAGGCCAGTCAACAGTTCAGGTCAGAAACCTTCCCCAAGATTAAATAAGAGTCATTGGAATGGGTAAAATAAGTATGTCAAGCTTTTATCCGTCTGAAATCCTATCTGTGTAGCTGTCGAAATGTCTTTTAAATGAACACACTTCAACACCTTCTTCTGGCAGCTTGTTCCATATGCCCACTGCATTCTTTGTGGAGAAGGTACCCGTCAGACCGTTTTTAAAACTTTCCTCTCACAGAAGTTTTAGACTATATCCTGATGGAAATATCAATTCATCTTATTCATGTCCCTCATGATTCTAGTTCCTCCACATACAGC
Source organism: Narcine bancroftii (assembly GCF_036971445.1). Classification (NCBI taxonomy): domain Eukaryota; kingdom Metazoa; phylum Chordata; class Chondrichthyes; order Torpediniformes; family Narcinidae; genus Narcine; species Narcine bancroftii. Next base: position 250,573,865 of record NC_091473.1, read on the forward strand.
CTGAGAACTCTACGACTCGTTTCAAGATCTGAATCACAGCGAATCCCACATGCAGAGAGACCAGTCAACAAGTGGTTTAGTCTTTGCTCATTATTTCAAGCCTTTTGTTCTTGATTGGAACCCAAGCTGCACCTTGGTTTATGTCAGACCCATTTGTGCTATTATTTCATGAGTTTAGGCTGTGCTCATCACCACAACCTCCTCCCTCCCACCACCCCCCCAAAACTATTCCATCCTAATTATTCGTCTGCACAGAGTGCCTCCTATTCTCTTTTTACATGGGCACAGGATGTGGGGATTATTTGACTGTTGCGCATTGGAGATTAAAAAGAATAACCCAAACACAAAAGAAAACTGCCACAGTGACCAAATGCTGAAACTATTCCTTCAAAAGATGAAAAGGGAAACCAAATATTTAAGCTGCATTTCCTGTGTGAACTGTTGCCTTAAAAAGGAAGGAGGTAAATGACGCATTGTGCAAAAGAGAAACATTACCTGCAATCCAGGTGCGTGTGTGGTTTTTTTCTAGCAGATTACATTTCTGCTGAATGATTAGTCAGTGGCTGCTTAGGACAGACAAGTATCATGCCTTTATCGTGTCAAAGAGGCGATAAATGTCTGAGGTTCCATTTTGGAAGCAGGAGTCATTCTGAAATTCATTGTGAAGGAATGTAGGTATGACCAGCTCTTTTTTCTAGACTGAGCAACTGGTAGAAATCCTTGGAGAGTGATCCCTTAATTCAAACCTGATTGCTAATTGCACACATTGTGAACTAACCTTCAATAGAGTTAGTCTGCCTGCTACAATTCTGTGTTTTAGATTCATTCAAGTTTATTATCATCTGACTGCACATATAAAATCAGACTAAAGTGTGTTTCTCTGGACCACGGAACATATGCATCCATACTTAATACATTCTGCACAGAGCAAATAATATTTAGGGACATACACAAAATATATATTCCAGGATATTTTACTCAGTTATCAATCTCCTAGCCTGTGAGAAGAAGCTATTTCCTAGCCTGGCAGTCCTGATTTTGATTCTCCTGTGCCTCCTTCCTGATGGTCGTGAATCAGAAATGCTGTGTGAGAAATGGTAGGGATCCTCAATAATTCTTTGAGATCTCTTTGAACAATGCTCCCGATAAAGAGAGACCCCAGTGATCTTGCTCATTTTAATGATCATGTAAGATTGTCTTCCAGTCTGATACTTTGCATAGAATATAGATGTTTAAAAAAGGAGTGCAACGACTGTTCATGGTTGCATTTGGTGGGTTTCTATAAGTTCTACAGACCTTTATAATCATTGCTTGCATTCTAGCTGCTTACAGGCTTTCTCTGTGTTTTTTTTTGTTTGGCTGTTTAAGTCATTATTTTTCTTCCTTATTGTTTATTCCAAACTTTTCTTCCCATTTCAATTTTTATCAATATCCATTAAAAAAACCTGTAAGTGGTTGTGCTCCAGCAAAGGTATTCCACAAGGTGCAACAACTTTTCACCCCCTTCTTCATTGTTACAGAGGGAGACAAAAGGAGAAATCTTGTTGAGGCTTTCAGCCCTTGAACTCGTGCCATCCAATTGCACCCACACTATAATTGCCCAGTACGTTTTGAAGGGTGGGAGGAAACCAGAGCCCCGAGGAAAACCCATGCAGACATGGAGAGATTATACAAACTCCTTACAGAGAGCGTGGGAATTGAACCCCAGTCCTGAACATTGGCACTGAAAGGGCATTGGCTAGCCATGAAGACCTACTGAATATTTCCACAGTTTTCCAGCTTTTGCAGTATTTTTCTTTAGAGACAGAGACCAGTCTTGTCAGTATAGAGTGAGGCAGAGAGAAAAAGACCAAATTTAGAAGACACAATCTAGGAGTCATGAAATTATGAAGAATATGGATAGAGAAGTGTTGTGTTTGGAAAGTATCAGGTTGAGTGGGTTCATTAAGAGACAAGTTTGGACACAAGTGTGACAATCACAGGTCACTTTATTGAACACACGGAAGACAAACAGAGATGATGTCAAACAATACTTAATTATCTACAGCCAAGCAACTATATAGGCATTCACATCAGTCCCAGGTTGGACTCCAGTACCAGTGGCCGTCCATCTTCTACATGCTTACGCACATGTACACTCTTCACAGACACACTTCAAACACACTCCCAGATCCCTGTACTAATGAGGGGTGCAGCTCTCTGTAAGCACTGATCTATCACAGTACTTTGGGTCAGCTTAAGTGTAGTGCACACCTTACCCATGACTCCTCCAGCAACCTCCACAGTAGCGACCTGGCATAGAGCGATGTCTGGGGCTTGGACCACGAGGGAGAGTGAGAGCAAGAGAGATAAACGTGCTATGCTTCCATGTTTCATACTGTTCTGAGTTGAGCAAATGACCAGTGCTGATGCTGGATAATTTAAATGAGCCAATGGCAAGGTATGAACTTAATGGGTGGCCAGGCGACTGGGTGACTGTCAAGTAACTGGATGATTGTTAGGAGAGGGAAGGGGAAGAGGCAGACAATGAAGAGAGCACCACTGTGGCCATTCCCCTCAACAACAAGTATACTGTTTCGGATCTACCAGGGACAAGAGGTGATGGTTACATCTCTGGCACACACAGGCTGTGCCCTTGGAAGAAGGGAAGGGGTAAGAAGAGGAAGGCTATAGTAATTTGAGGACTCATTGGTTAGGAGCAGATAGGAGGTTTGATGAAAGAGTTTGAGACTCCCAGATGGTATGTTGCCTCCCAGGTGCCAGAGTCAGGGATGTCTCTGATCGAGTTCATAGCAGTCTGGAGGGGAAGGGTGAGCAGCAGATGTTGTGGTCCTCGTGGGGACCAATGACATAGATAGGAGTAGGGATGAGGTCCTGAAAAGCGAATGATAGGGAGTTAGGAAAGAAGTTAAAAATGCAGGACCACAAGGGTGGATATCTCAGGAATGGTCCCTATGCCATATGCCAGAGAGGATAGGAACAGGAAATTGTGGCAGATGAATGCGTGGCTGAAGAGTTGGTGCAGGGCACAGGGGTTCTGATTTCTGGATTATTGGGATCTCTACTGGGGAAGGTCTGACCTGTAAAAAAAAAGGACAGGCTGCACTTGAACTGGGAAAGGGACCAATATCCTGGTTTGTTAAAGCTGTTGGGAGGGTTTCAACTTGTTTTCCAGGGGGTAGGAACCAGAATGTGAGTGCAGAGATTATGGTAGAAGGACAAACCATGAAGCTAGGTGTTCTGAGTTGGTGAAAAAGGACAGGCAGGGACAAAACATAAAGGGAGCCAGTTAGGAAGGATTGGAATTTGTTATTTTCAATGCTAGGAGTATTAGGAATAAAGGGGATAAACCTAGATGGATCATTACGTGGAACTACGATGTTGTGGCCGTACCTGAAACTTGGCTGGAAGATGCGCAGGATTGGCTGATGCAGGTACTGGAGTTTAAGATGGGAGGTAGATAGAAAGGGGAGTGTCTACTAAGTCAGTGTGGATGGAAGTCAGAAATAGGAAAGGAGCTATTACTGTGCTGGGAGTAGTCTGTAGACCCCCAAATAGCCCTTAAGGCAGTGAGGAGCAAATAAGCAAGTTCTTATGGTGTAGGAAATACTGGGTTGGAATTATGGGTAATTTCAACTTCCCTGATATTGGCTGGCACCTCCTGACTGCAAGAGGGACAGATGGGGTTGAATTTGTCAGGCGTGTCCAAGAAGGATTTTTAACACAGTATGTGGACTGGTCATATTGGATCTAGTTCTGGGGAATGAACCTGGTCATGTGGTGGACCTCTTGGTGGGGAAGCATTTTGGTGAGAGTGACCACAATTCCATGAGCTTCAGCAGAACTATGGAAAAGGATAAAAACAGTCAAACTGGGCAAGTGCTTAATTGGGAAAGGGCTAATTATGAAGGGATGAGGCAGGAACTAGCAAGAGTAAATTGGAAACATGTTCAAGGGTGAAAGCACAGAAGTAATGTGGAGGAAGTTTAGGGACCACTTGTGCTGGGTTCAGGATAGGTTAGTCCCACTGGGACAAAGAAAAGATGGTAGAAGGGAACCGTGCTTCACGAAAAAGGTGAGATGACTATCAAATTCAGTACAGAGGTCTGGTCACCTCATTATAGGAAGGATGTGGAAGCTATGGAGAGGGTGCTGAGAAGATTTACCAGGATGTTGCCTGTACTGGAAAACAAGTCTTGTGAGGCAAGGACAGCAAAGCTGGCACTTTTTTCTTTGGAGTCTAGAAGGATAATAGGTATAGATAGGGTGGACAGCCAGTATCTGTTTCCCAAGGCAGGAATAGAAAACACTAGAGGATATATATTCAAAGTTAAGGGAGGGAAGTTTACGGGAGACATTAGGGGTAATTTTAAATAATGAGTTGTGGGTGCCTGGATGCCTTGCCTGGGAAGGTGGAGGCTGAAACATTAGGGGCTTTTAAGAGAATCTTAGACAGGCACATAGATGAAAGAAAAATAGAGGGTTACAGGGTAGGGTGGATTTAATACTTTTATTTTTAAAAAAAGGAATATATGGGTTAACACAACATCAAGGGCCGAAGGGCCTATATTGTGCTGTAGTGTTCTATGTTCCATGATTGGCCAGTGATGCGACTTCCAAATAAGTTTCAGACAGGGAGGGCTCGTTATGCTCCACAATCCAAATGTTCCAGACAGGGAGGACACTTGTTCCTCCATGATCCACTACAACAGGTAGACAGTAAAAAATCCCCATTGCAAAGATGCCAAGAACAAAAGGGCAAATATTTAAGGTGAGTGATAGAAGATTTCAAGGGGATTGAAGAAAGTATCTTTTTCATCCAGAGGGTAATTGGCATCTGTTAATTCATGCCAGGGTCAGTGCCAAGGGGGGCATCAATGGACATTGCCCCCAAATGAGTTGCTGTTCCCCCCCCATACGGTTGCGGCCATCACCGGCAATCAGACCTGCCCCCATCCCCTCTCATGTCACTAGCGATGCATTAGGGGCTGGGTGGAGAATCACTAGTGTGCATGAAGCATCAGTGGTGTCTAGTGATGCTTGATGCAATAAAGGGAGCACCCTCGTTGCCTACATCGGAGGGGAGGATGGTGTTAACGACAGGTAGGTCCCTGCATCCAATAGTACGCCCCCACCCAGTCGGCAGATAGGTCTGGCTAGCTCTTCTGCCTTCCCCCCCCCCCACCACTGTTGAATGAGCCACCCCTAACCCACTAATGCACTCACTCTAACAGACATTCTGGTACCAACCCTGATCCTTGTCTATATGGGTAATGGAGGCAGGCATCTTCACAAAATTGAGGCAATCTCTGGATCACTAAGGCATAGAAGGCTACAGATCAGGTTTAAGTTTTTGTCATAGTATACATAGTACAGTGAGAAGGGTTTTTCTGTGAGAAGACTAATGGGTTATAGATCTTCAACATTCATACTCTATAATAGTATTCTTAACACAGCTGTATTGGATTTCAATGAAAAGGAAGGTTGATCAGCATTAAGCAAGAGCAGGTTGATAGCACTCTTATGGGTTCATTCAGGAACCTGATAGATGGGGAAGAAAATGTCTTTGTTTTTTTTATGCATACATTTTCACTCTTAATCCCATTCTCCGATGGGAGGAGGGAGGAAAGAGTGGCAGGTGTTCTTCAGTATGTTTGCTGCCTTTCCAAGACCTGGGGAAATGTTGATGGAGGGGAGTTTTGCATTTAAAAAAAAATTAAATTTAGACATACAACACAGTAAGAAGCGCATGGGCCTGTGCCTCCCAATTAACCTGCAATGCTTTAAAGGCTGGGTGGAAACCGGAGTAAACCTACGCAGACACGGGGAAAGAGTAAACTCCTGTGGTGTGGATTGTGGAGGGTCATGTGACTTCTCCAGTGAGCCTGAGATTGGAAGTGACCTCACCTGCCAATCAAGGGTTAGATCTGCCCACCTATGAGGCGGATGTGTGATTGGTCCTCTAGATCTGCCCACAGGTGAGGTTGATGCATTATTAGTCTGAGTAGGCCACGTGAACTGGCCCTGCATTAAAAAACCACACGTGGAGTCCGATCATCCTCTTTTGCTGCCACCGCCACCTCGAGACCATCACTGAAGTCCAGGCTGCCGGCCACGGGTGGGCATCGGAGGGCTAACTGCAATGGGCCAGTTCGATAAATGTACCAAAGATGGAGGGTGGATGCCTCCAGGGACCCATCTCTGACCCAGAACTGAGTGATCTCGGTGTAGAGTTTGCACATTCTCTCCTTGACTGCATAGGTTTCTGTTGTGTGTTCAGGATACCTCCCACGTCATGATGCTGGAAACTAGGTTCATTTGAAACGTTTGTTAGTTGTAATTAATTTAACATTTATTGGTGTGTTGTGCTATGGGTATTGCATGTTTAACCCTTGCATTCCCGATCAGGAGTCGAGAATATTTAGCAATGACTTATTTGCTCCCAATGTGGTTATTTATGATTTGTTGTTGTGTACACAAGTCTGTGAGTGTGTTCCCATTTTGTGAATTCCCCTGTGTGTAAAGAGCACTGCTTGTTCATAATGTGTCCAGCCTTGATTCTCTTTGAACCTGCAGTACACAATAATCCCTTACAGACAGCAACAGATTCAAACCCGGGTCGCTGGCACTGTAAAAGCATGTCAATCACTACAATAAACATTAAGTTTTGAAATTGGGATTAGTAGAGACAGGTATTTGACAAAGCCATTGACTCCATGTGATGTGGCTCAATGATTCTACGAGAAATGAATGGAGGGTTTTCCATCCATCACGTATATTGCAATCACAGAATTGCTACCCAGTTTAATCCCACACTTGGTTCAGAGCCTTGAAGATCACTGTTCTTCAAGTTCTGCGTTCAGGGTGTTTGTCTCCATTGCTCTTTCTGTCTGAGTTTAAGATCCTTATCTCACTCTAGATCGAGATTCTTTTCATCACTCCTCCCTCTAATCCTGCTATTATTTATTTTAAGCCCCTTCCTTTGGTTTTTAACTCCTCTACTAAGAAAACTATGCCCTTCCCATTTACTCTTGTTCCTTTCAGTTAATTTTACACAATCTTTTGAGCCTGCTGGACACCTCCTTGAATCACTGAGACAGAGACATGTTTTGTTGTGACAAACAGAGATATCCTGTTAAGTGAGATTAAATTCATCCAGAAATTGAGACATGAGATGCAAACAAGAGGAGAGGGGAGGAGCCCAAGGGAAGGAGATACAGAAATATCAGGTTGACAGACACATGCACATCTTGTTGAGAAAGTGCACACACAAAATACATTCTTTCTCAAAATGAAATAATCTCAACAGATTTTTATCTCAAACTACAATGCTTATCTTGCAGAGTTGTGCAAAGTGAGAATAAGGCAGGATAATTGATGACTGACAATGCTATGATGAAAGAACTGATGAGTGTTCTATAAATGTACCAAAGGTGGAGCGTGGATGCCTCCTGGGACCCAGCTCTGACCCAGAACTGAGTGATCTCGGTGTAGAGTTTGCACATTCTCTCCTTGACTGCATAGGTTTCTGTTGTGTGTTCAGGATACCTCCCACATCCCAAAGTCAGGATTGGAGGTGAGTTGGCCACTCTAAGCATCTCTTAGTGTGGGTCAATGACAAAGGGGATCGGGGGGAGTGGATGGGCACGTGTAAAAGAGAAGTAAATTGCAGGGATGTAGGGAAAAGGGTCGAATGGGACAAGTCATGATGAACATATATACGATTTATATATGCGCCAAAATTCTTACTTGCTACAGCTGAACAGGTACTTGTAAAGAAACCCATAATAGAAATTTAATTTAATTAAATTAAAAAAGAGACGATAAATAAATATGATAGATATAAGTATTCACATTAATGCAAAAATAAAGTGATTTGCAATAGTGAACAGTCCTTTTGTGGGGTCAGAGCAGTCTATGATTAGTGAACCAAAAGGAAGTTCAAGTGTCTGATAACTGTTGGAAGTAAACTGTTTTCAGTTGTGACCATGGTCATAGGGGCATTACTCCTCGGGATGCCTAAATGAACCTGATCACCCAAAGGACCCACAGCATGGAACCAGGCCCTTCAGCCTAACTCATCAATGCCATCCAAAGTCTCTTCCGGAACTGCTCCCACTTGGCCCATGTCCCTTGTGATGGAATATTTGGGGATGTTTTTGGGAGATAAATTGGTAAAATTAGAGTAGGTTACATACATACACTTTAAAACAGATTTTATTTGAAATACTGAAGAATTCATATTCAATGACTTTATAGAAACTATGAAAATGCTATGCACACTTCACAAGTAGGTGCTAATTGAAATAATGTCATGAAATGAATAGGCCATTGTCTTGGGAGAGCCAGGTTTTCTGTGTTGGACTTTTTTTTGCAAGGCTTTTGACCTCTCTGCAAAGTCCTCACTCAGAGGTCATTGAGAGATTTGTTTCCTAAAACAGATGGACTAGAAGATTGACTCCTATTGTTTGCTGGAGAAGGAGGGGGTTTTGCAAGTGAGAGAGAGGACATATGGCTGGCAGTTTGAATCTCAGATGGAGAGAGAGACACACAGCCAAAACAAGCCAAGAGAAGCTGGTTGGAACTGAAACAGATGGCTGGAAATGCTATCTGTCTGATGTTTCTCTTGGAATAAGTGGAACAGAAAGGAACTCAGTGGTAGCCTGAAAGAAGGAGGTTATCAACTAGAGAACCCTGATGGGGCAAGTTTCATCAGCAAGACATTGAGGTGACTATTGGTTGTACCTCAGTTGTGGAAATTCTGGAACAACAAATCTCTCTCTGCAAACCTACAAGAACCTTCTTGAGCGATAAACATTTACCTTTCAAGCACCAAAGCCTGGTGAACTTTATACATGTGAAATTCTGTGCACAGTATAAGAATTGCCTTCAACCAGAGAAGGAAGAATTGAGAAGTGAGATTGAACTGTGAACTAAAGAACCTTTCTTAAATTTACACACACATTACATACACATGTACTTAGAATTAGAAGGGGGTTAAGTTGGGTTAGTTAAGTGAATAGTGATAAGTTAAAGTTTGATTCTGTTTTCATTTTTAAAGACAACTTTTCTTTAAGTAACTACTTGTCAAGGTGAATATTTATTGCTGCTGGGTCTTGGGGTCCTTTGGGCTCATAACACTCTGAGCCTGGAGAACAATGTCAGGCTGCAGTTCATAGATTTCAGCTTGGCATTTAATATGATCAATCCCCAGTGTCTGGTGAAGAAGCTACCCTTGCTGGGACTCAAAACCTTCTCTGTAACTGGATTCAGGACTTCTTAATGGGAAGACTGCAGTCCAGGTTGGTAGCAGAATATTGAGCAGTGTCATACTGAGCACTTGTGCACCACAGGGCAATGTGCTCAGCCCACTCCTGTTCACCCTACTGACCCACGATTGTATCACCAGATCCAGCTCCAACAGCATCATCAAGTTTGAAGTAGTGGTCAGAAACTGGAATAAGTCGCACTACAGAAAAGACAAACAACTCAAGACTCAACATGGACAAGATGAAGGAGATGATTATGGACTTCTGCAGGATTAAGAAGGACAACATTCCATGACATATCAATAATTCTGTAGTGGAGAGCACCAAGTTCCTTGAAATTCACTGAACTCGTGACCTTTCATGATCACACATCTCCTCTTGTCAGGAAGGCACAACAGCGACTCCACTTCCTGAGAAGACTGACGCGGGCAAGGCTACTAGCCACTATCATGTCAACTTTCTACAGGAGCTCTACCGAGAACGCTCTGGACAGCTGCATCACAGTGTGAAATGGTTGCTGAAGAGAAATGGATCGGAGGTCAATCCACAGGACCACAAGAGTGGTAGGGAGGATCACTGGAGCCTTGCTCATCCCCACACCCCCGCCCCATTGACAAGATCTACTGAGATTGTTGTCTGAAGAGGCTGTACACACACAGCATCTTTCAGCTGCTCCCATCAGGGAAGAGATACAGGAGGATGAGAGCCAGCACCTCCAGGCTGGCACCGAGACCTCTTTCCTGATGGCAGCAGTGAAAACAGAGCGTGAGCTGGTGGTGTGGATCCTTGACGATTGCTGCTGTGTTCCCTGCAGATGTTCTCAAAAGTGGGGATGGTTTTGCCTGTGATATCCTGGGCTGTGTCTACTATATTGTGTCGCAGGGGTTTACGCTCAGAGATATTGGCGGACCCATACCAGGCTGTGATGCAGCCGGTCAGCACACTTTCCACCACACATCTGTAGAAATTTGCCAGGGTTTCGGGTGCCAAACCTCCACAAACTCCTAAGGAAATCAGGATGCTGATGTGTTTTTTCATGACACCATTGGTGCATTGGGTTCTTATTTCACCCTTCATGATTTTATATCCTTTTCTGTTCCAGGGAGGAACCCCTCAACCCCAGCACTCAACCCCTCCATTTTCAGCAAAGCCTTTGGAAATCTTTTCTGCAAGTTGATCAGTCTGCTTCTTTGACAAAAGTAAAAATCATTATCAAACCATTTAAAGATTTAAGAAAGAGTTGAAAATATGGACAGGTTATGGTCTGGGCGCAGGTCTGTGGAACTGGATGAAATAGTTCACCACAGCCTGTTGCAATGTTCTATAGAAACAGGATTTTAAAAGGTTTACTCGTGAGTGGTAAATTGCAGGATTGAATGTTCTCGTGAGGACGTCGAGATTGCTGATCTGCGCGATTTTTGAAACACGGGGTAACGATTGGAGAGCACAAAGGGAACTGCAGCCACAAACTGGCCCCGTGCCAAGTCGAGCAGAGGAACCCGCCTCCTCCACCTTGCCTGGGGACTCGGCGAGTTCACGGGACGGGGCTTCTCCCGACCAGCGTTCACGCTGAACACAAAACCCGGGGGGGGGGGGGGGGGGGTGGAATGAAGCCAAGTTCACAGGTTTGCGCTTGGAAGAAACGCGCGCGTTTGTAACCCATCAGTCCGCGTTCGGCGGGGTTTGGGGAGGATTTGGACCCGGAGCACGTCGCGTCTCTCCGGCGATGCGGAGTTGCTCCGAACCGCTGGCTCGTCCGGTCCGCAGGGGCGCATGGATCGTCAGGGCTCTGTCCGATTATTTCGGCTCGGAGGGCGCTCAAGAGGACAACGAGATCGTGGTGTTGGCCACGGGGACCGACCAGTACCTGCAGGAGATTTTCCAACACCTGAGCTATGAGGGAGACGGCCTGGTCTCGGCCGAGGACTTCCGACGGCTGTGCTCCGTGCTGGACCTGGTGCAGGACGAGGAGGACGAGCCGCTGTTGGCCGCTCTGCCCGAGGCGGTCACCTTCCGCCAATTCCACGCTCGCCTCTGCGGTTCTGTGCACCAGCGAGCCGGCTGCAACCCGGGGAGGATGCCGGTGGGGAAGGAGACGGAGCACATCGAGAGGCAAATCCGTCTGAGATGTCCCAGGCGGAGGAGGAGGAAGGAATGCGTCTCCTTCGACCTCTCGATGGAGAGTCAGGCGCACGGGACGTCTTGCCCCTGCCCCCAGGGCGTCGGGAGACCCGGCTCCCTGGAACTGGAGAACGCCAGCCTACGGGAGCTGGTGGAAGATCTCCGGGGAGCTCTGCAGAGCAGCGATGCCCGCTGCCTGGCTCTGCAGGTCGCCCTCCAGAAGGTGGTCACCTGGCCGGGACAAGTGCCCCCGGGACGGGCGAAGCGGAGCGCGGGGCGGAGTGACCCTGGATTCGGGAGCGTGTGGAGGGAGCTGCAGCTGATCCGGGAGTCCAGGGATGGCCAGATCCGGGAAGCCATCCGCTTCAGTCAGCAGCTGGAGGGGGAGCTGATGCAGGCGCACCGTCTGCTGGACCAACGGGGTCGGCTGGTGGACGCCCTCCGAGCCCGCAGCGCCCAGCTCCGGGGGAAGGCGGAGCGAGCCAGCGCACAGCTCCGGGTGGCCGTGGGGCAGGTGAAGGAGCTGGAAGCCGGAGCCAAGCAGATTCCCAGGCTGCAGAACAGAATCCTGGAGCTGGAGCAAGAACTGGAGCGGACCAGGTCAGTGGGAGGGATGCCCCATCACACAGGGCAGAGAATCAGGCCGTTCGGCCCAACCTCGCTATCCTGGTCTATCTCATCTCGTCTTACGGTCGAGAAGCGGACGGGTTTCTTGCTGTGCACATTGTACATGTGCAGCGACGTCCCGACTTGCTGCAGCCAAGCAGGTACTTTGTAAAAGTTTTTAAAAAAGCAACTACTAAAAGCAACTTGACCCACAAAATGCTGGAGAAGCTCAGCGGGTCAGTGTCCTCTATCGAGCAAAGGTAAAGATACAGAGCCGACGTTTCGGGCTTGAGCCCTTCAAGGGATCAGAGACTGCCGGCATGCATGCTAAAAGCAACGACAGCCGCATGCTTAATTGAATGAATTGTGCCGTTCGGCCCATCGAGGCCATCCCAGCTCATCAACAACATCCCTGACCTGTTTCCTTGCAACTTGAAATGTCATTGCAAACCCAGGGGAGAGGTTTTGATGATTATATTGCCAGTGAAATTCTCGGTAAAAGTTTTTAATGTTCTACATAGTTTTGGACTTCGGCCCGCCAGCAGGAAGTTCCAACTTCGCTGCGGGAGTCCTGCTGCGGAGCAGTTTGATTGGCAGTGGTAAGGACCAATCGGAAATTCAGGACGATAGGAACGGTCTTCGGATTGGTTTATTGATTAGAGAGACCGTCCTCTCCTGGAGATTTGTGGTCAGCTTTCGTCAAGGGTATTATTCCTTCTGAAATGGGTAATCTTGGGTCATGGCTAAAATTCCCGGCTAATGTTTTAGTGGTGTTAAATCGAGCAATAAAATACATTTAAGAGGAGTGGCAGAATAGAATAAATTGTGATCACGATATAAAAACCACCTTGAAATTGGAAATGATTGAATAGAACTAGTGAAACAACTTTGATTCTCTCATGCACAGATGCACTAAATCGCAATCAATCTACATTGTGATTCATCTTTGAACAAAGCAGCTGATAAAACGATTTTGCATTTGACATCACCCCATAAACAGTTATCGTATGTATCTTTCAAGTGAGTGAAGTGGTTTCAACTTGGTTGTGTTTTCCAACAGTTTTTTTTGTGGCCATCGGCTGTCGACTAAAATCCTGCTTGTAACCCATAATTAGTGGGCAGAATTGATCTGTGAATGTTGGTATGATAAGGCAGCTGATGGAACAGATGGGTGGCTCACTTGACCAAATCCTGACTAATTAGTTTGAGTGATGTTCGAGGTCTAAAGTAGCCTTCTTTTAAACTGTAGCACCTGGGTAGCCTTCCTGGGACCCTGGTGTGATTACTGGGGCAATGGATCAGGTCAGCCAGTCCTACCACAGACACTCATGGTTGTGGATAATTAAAGAGCCAAGAGGAGGCTGTCGTACTAAAGATCTAGGCTCCAGCAACACCAACCTCTAACGAACCTGCTCCTGCATAGATGCACCACCTGACAGCATGCAAAATTATCCAGGGACATCTGTGCACCAAAATCAGGACAAATGTCATTGGCCTGCAGTTAATCAGCCTACTCTCAATCAGCAAAGTGATGGTATGTGTTGGCAACAGTGCTATTAAGCACTAATACATGCTTCTTGTTCCTAAGAGTCCTCTCTAATAGTTTGCCCACCACTGATAGAAGAATCGCAGGTCTATAATTCCCAGGATTCTTCTTCTTTTTAAACAAGGGGATCACATTTGCTATTCTCCAATCAATAGGTACCTTTCCTGTGGCCTGGGAGGTTATAAAAATCATCGTCATCGTCCCAATAATCTCTTCCCTTGCTTCCTGTAGTAATCTAGGGATATCTTGTCCTGTCCCGGGGACATCAAGCCTAATGTTTTTAAGAAGATCCAGAACTTTCTTTTTCTTAACTCAACATGCTCCAGTACATAAATTTGTTCTATACTGGCCTCCTATTGACCAAGGTACCACCATCTGGTGAACACTGAATCAAAGTATTGATTTAGGACCTCTTCTGCCTCCAGACACATGTTGCCTCCTGTACAGTGGCCTACAAGTAAAAGTGGAGTAACTTCCTTTACTCAGTTAATGGTGGATCTTTGGAATTCTCCAAAGGGCCAAGGTGTCTCCATCTCTGATTTCACTCAAAACTGAGATCACCAGGTACAAGAAGAATTAAGACACACGGGGAAAGGGCAGGAGAAAGGTGTTGAGGGAAATCAGACAGAAATTTCTTGAATAGAGGAACAGGGTCAAAGGGCCAAATGGGAAACTCCTCTCAGTTGCTTTGCAGGATATAATTCTGCCACTGCTTACAACCTATCGTATCTTTGGAGTGGCTGAGATTGGCTCTGAATGTGTTCCATTCAGTACAATGAAAAAGTTGCACAAAACATTGGAGAGTGTCTTTGGGGTGAATGCTAGAGTTGCAGCGTAATAATGAATAAAACAGACCCTTTGGCCCATTGTATCCATGCCAACCATCAAACTGATCCATACTCATCCCATGGATCATAATTATTTCCCGATGGAGAATTGACCACTCAACCAGTTGATTCGTACGAGCTGTGAGAGTACCTGCCTCCAGACAATGAAGTTCCAGACTGCAACCACCCTCAGGGTGAAGCATATCTTCCTCAGCTCACCTCAAAAAGCCTTACTCCTCCCCTTAACCTTGTGTCCTCTGGTCATAGAGATTTTTGCCAGGGGAAGGACCTATCTGCCCCTTGTTGACCTAAGTGATGTAATGAAAAAAAAACAATATTAAGCGAAGACCTCACATTTTCTATCCTCAAGCCAATATTGAGGAGACACAATACTGACAACATCCTTTCTCTTCTAACTCAGATTATCAGGAGGTGAAAGCAAAGCGGCTTTGGCTCTACAGAACCATTCACAGTTCAATCAGAAGCAGTCCACCTGGAATCCCTGCCAGCAGCAAGCATGGAGTTGTGACAAAGCAGAACTGGCCCAGGACACCAGGAGAGAGCAGATGAGGCTTTCTCCCTACAATGGAGGTAATTTCAGCATTGAGTAAGATTACCTACCTAAAAAACTAACCAAAAACAACATTAAGCAAATTTTTTGGTGCACAAAATGATTAAATTAATCACTCAAGCAGAGGCAACACATGTGGACCTTTGAATTGAATTTATGGCAAGTGAAAAGATCTGTCTCCTGGGACTATCAAAATTAGTCTTGACTCTTATTGACTTCTTCCCATGGGCAGTGAAAATGACGAACGACCAAAGGAACTGCTCACACTAGCCATCTGAGACATTCTTTTGTACAAAACAGTATCTATTTATTTATTTTGATAGATAAAATACTTTTCCTGCATATATATGTTTGTCTGTGCGTGTGTGTGTGTGTGCGCATGTTTTGCACACTGTTCCGTTGAGTTGTACTTGTACAATCAGATGAAAATAAGCTTGACTTGAGATCCATGAGAACATTACCAGGAATGGTAGGCTTGAATTATGAGCAGAGGTTGGATAGGTTAGGACTTTTGTCTCTGGAGTGTTTGAACCTAAGGGGGAACCTTCTAGAGGTTTGTAAAAACATGAGGAGCAAAGATAAGGTAAATAGTCAGAGCCTTTTTGGAAGGGCGAAGGAATGAAAAAGTAGAGGGAATAGATTTAAGGTGAAAATTAAAAGGGACCTGGGTGGACATATATGCAATGAGCTGCCCAAGGAAGTGGTGGAGGTGGGTACAATTACAATGTTCAAAAGACATTTAGTCAGGTTCATAGATAGGAAGGGTTATAGGGATGTGGACTGAATGCAGGCAAATGGGACTATTTAGTTGGCATAGACAAGTTGGGCTGAAAGCCCTGTTTCTAAGCTGTAGAACTCTATAACTTACCATGAAATGCTAATAACAGTTCAGTCTCAGCTTTAATGATAAATGGAGGCAGGTACAGTATATCAGGTCTTGCATTTCTGGCAGGACATGGTTCTACTGCTTGTCCAGCTACTCCTGTTTTGGACAATTGTTTACATGCGTGGCCAACATGAGATTTAATGTTCTCATTAGTGATTAGAGTCTTTCCTTCAAACAAAGTCTTCTCAGGGTCATGTAATATTTGGTCACAAATCTATATACAACAAATAATTTTTATTGTCAATGCTGATCATTATTAATGTTGACATTGCCGAAATAACTCCAGTATGGGTCTAAGTCAGATTGGACTCCAGAAAAGTATTCACACGCCCCAGCTCTTCCCACAGATGAAGGACGATTACTGAGGGCAGTGGAGGGTCATGTTGGTTCTGATGAAGAGGGAGGCTCAGAGGACCAGCCACATCAGATGCTGACTGTGAATGGAGAGGGCTGCAACGGTGGAACGTGAGTGAGATTCTCAACCCTAAAACTCCAAGTGCCCTGATTTTCCTTCTCTGTACTCCTTAAATGTGGACAACATAATTTGTGTTCTTGCTTTGACTTTGAATCCCTCCTCAGCTCCTTGATGTATCTTATCCAGTCCTTTGGAGAGTCAGATTGAAGTTCAAGGTTCAGTGAAAATTTCTGGCAGAGGAAAAAATCCTTGTGCTGGTTGACATCATAGAATCTTGTATGCCTGCGGTGATCAGAGGTTGCGATTGAGTTAAGTAAGTTTCTTCAGATAAAGATATTCCTTGAGGCTTGACACACCCAGAACATAATAGACTGTTGGGTGATCCTGCTGTATGTTAACTCCTACCCTAGTAAGGAATTTAATGGTTGATTGTCACATGTACCAATGCTCTGAGCGGCGTGCCTCAAGGATCGGTGCTAGGTCCCATGTTGTTCATAATTTATATTAATGATTTGGATGATGGGGTGGTTAACTGGTAAGTAAATAAGCAGATGATACGAAAATAGGGGAGTTTTCAGGGATTACAGAGGGATTTGGTTTGTCTGGAAAATTGGGCTGAAAGATGGCAGAAGGAATTTAATGTAGAGAAGTGTGAGGTGCTTCATTTCAGAAAAAAAATAATCAGAATCGGACATATGTAGTAAAGGGGAGAACATTGGGGAATGCACAAGAACAAAGAGATCTTGGAGTTATGGTGCAGGGTTCCTTGAAGGTGGATTCCCATGTTGACAAGATGGTTAAGAAGGCATTTGGTATGCTAGCCTTCATAAATCATAGCATAGAGTATAGGAGCTGGGAAGTGTTGGTGAGGCCATGTTTGGAATATTGTGTTCAGTTCTGGTCTCCAAATTATAGGAAGGATATAGATAAGGTGGAGAGGGTGCAGAGAAGATTTACCAGGATGTTGCCTGGCTTAAATTACCTAGAGAATAGAGAAAGATTGAAAAGGTTAGGACTTTATTCATTGAAACGTAGATGGTTGAGAAGGGATTTGATAAAGGTGTTTAAGATTATGAAGGGAAATAGATAGACTAGATGCAAGTAGACTCTTCCCCTTGAGAGCAGGGGAGGTTGAAACAAGAGGACACAAGTTGAGGGTAAGGGTGCAAAATTTTAGGAGAAATATTAGAGGATGGTTCTTCACTCAATGGTGGCTGAATGGAATAATCTTCCAGAGGAAATAGTTGAGGCTGAGTCAATTCTTTTATTTAAGAGGAGGCTGGATATATACATGGATAGGAGGGGGTTGGAGGGTTATGGGCGGAGAATAGGTGGGGGGATCTAGTGGAGTTGTTTGAGCGAATCGGCATGGACTTGAAGGGCTGAAATGACTTGTTTCCATGCCATAAATTGTTATATGGTTATAAAAAGCTCTGTTTTGCATGCTATCTAGGCAATTCAATGCACATAGCAGGTGGTACAAAATGAAAATAAACGAACAAATGAACTACAATAAGTAAGTCAAATAGGGTAGGAAAATGGAGAAAGGATGTTAGAAATATTGCAAATGTGAATGCATCCCCTGGTCTCCTGAAGATATTTTACTCACAAAATGCATCTCCTGTTAAGAGGATATGTTGTACATCACTCAGAACCATTGCTGCAGGATAATGTGTCAGATATGTCATACAGCACCACACCACTCCATTCAGTGACTCTCTTAAATTCTTGTGCATCCCAGAGTCACTGCAGGCACCCAAGCTTCAGAAGCATCCTTACTTTGTTGAAAAACACTGTTAGTCAAGTCAATTCACTGTTTACAATGCTAATTAATTCCTTGGGCATCTTTTCCAATTCTGTCACTCACAACACAATTGCGAGACAGGATCATTAAATCCAAAGAAACTCTCTTGACTCATGAGGTAAGTACCTCGGACTTATAGTCAGCAGATTATCAATATACACAATAAAAATGAGTCTTCTCAGTGTATTTGTCGACCCCAATGAAATGCTGGCAGGAGACCAAGAAGGAATAAAATCCTTCAGTGATTAGGTGAACATTAAAGACCCCACAGCATTTTTCAAAGCGCTGAAATGTTTTCCTTGGTCTCCGCGTAACGTTACTTAATCAAAATCATAGGATCATGCTGTGTGTTGCGCCACCTTGTTATTATAGCGTAACATTTCAATAAGGCTGAGCTTTGAGTCATCGTCATGTCATGAGGATGTCAAAGAAATATAAATAGATTCCCTATTTAAGCCTAATCTTCACTTTGTTTTCAAGTATTTGTGAAATATCATCGTTAAACCCTGACTACCTTCCCAAACGCAAGCTGTGTGGGAACCAGGCAGATTCTGCAGGATTGGCTTCTTTACTCAGGATTAACGATATGTTCATCTCACTTTCAATAGGAGTCCCAGCAGCACGTTGCGGAGGTTGCTCTCTGATAACTGCAGCTGTCGTCACAAAGGGAGCGGTGCCATGGTGTCCAGTGTGAGAGAAAAGGAACTCACAGCACAACTAAAGAACAAGGAGAAGGAAGTGGCAGAGTTCCAGGTTGAGGTAGAACAGGTATGATCATTGTTCAAGGAATCCTGATAGAGAAGAGACCATTGCTGATCAATCAAATGGACTCAAGTTTTCCTTCTCTTTCATCTGCACATGAACAAAGTTATTGTCCACCAAACTTAATTTTGAATTATTACTAACCTCTTCCCAAATACTTATCAAATGAGACAAAACCAGTGATTTACAACTATTGATAGATTTACTCATCCACTTGTAGATAAAATGATCTCTTCTTACCCCTCCAATTCGCATCAATTCATGTTGTCCACCAAACTTAAGAAAGTGGCAGGAGTAAGAAATTCAGCCTCTTGCTTGCTCTGTCATTCAATGTGATCTTAGTTGATCTATACCAGGCCTCATTTCCTCTCAGTGCCAGTTTCCTGTGACCTTCAAATCCAGAATAATTCAAGAATGTATCCACTTCTTGAAATAACATCCCTCCCCCAATATTTATGCTCCTCAACTCTGAGGTAGAAACTTTACAATTCATTGCTCACTGTGAGATGAAGTTCAAGGCACCTCATTTCTCAACGACTGTCCCTATTCTTGTAATTGTGTTCCCTTTCTCACGGTTATCCCACAAGTGGAAACATTTACCTTACCCTGCATCCCAAGGATTTAAAAGGGATCATTTCAAGGACTGCATTGATACTCAGGAAACATTAGAAAATAATTTTTCCTAAAGCCAAGTTGTTTCAATACACCTGACGGAAGAATGTTAGTTGAAAAAGTCGAAGCATTTTCAGTAATTTGGAGTAATTCTTTCTTAAATTTCAGTTTGAGAGTAGATTACACAGTAGGGTGGTCACAAATAAGATTATAAAGAGATATCCATGCCAGCAAAATTGCCTATCTGAGACAGTCCCATTTGCCTCTACTCAGCCCATATTCCTGTAAAACAATTCCATTCTGTGCCCCTATCTAATGTCATAAAGAATTCCATTAAAGTTTCATCTGGTAATGTTTTATCTGGGATGGTGCTGGGCAAGGACATAAAGGCATTTATTCATAATGTTTTGTTCAATAGTAATTTCAACAATTAATGACAGACTCAGAGCAATGGGCATTATCCGAAAAGCAAAGTAAGTGAATAACGAAGACCAGAAAATCACAAGCCCTGAGTGGATTGAAACACGAATGGAGTTTGTTCTGAGGCAATTGGGCTCACGTACTGCAAGATGCAAGATTCCTTCATTGTCATGTAATAAAAACAGTGCAGAAGGTTTGTTGAGAATCGAGCTGCTAGGGATCATTGTTTGGACTGGGGTAGGCTTCTTGTGGCAAGGATTCAGTACTGATTCAGTAGAGATTTGCTGCTCTAACAGCAGACAAGCAAATGGAGCACCACAGGGCTGGAGAATCCACGGATATATAGTTTGCATAATACTAATCTCGCCATCACTGTGCCACTGAAATTCCAGGCATTTACAGTAAATCTCTGTATGGTGGGCTGTGGTGCAGCAAACAAACACAAAACTCGAGGAGATTGTACTAATCAGCTTAAAGGTGACCCATGGTCTGTGTAACCTCTACTTCCATGTGCCTGACTGATTTTGGAAAGGGCCACTCGAGTCTTAACACAGGCTAATGATTGACAGCTGGCAGGTGGGGCCATTCTCCCAGGTTGCCTACCTGCAGATACAGTGGTTGCCCCCTGCAGTAGGCTGGTAGGAGTACAGCTATAGTAGTGGTTGTATCACCTTACTATGATACAATCTGGCATCCAGGTTTTCAATAGGCCAACATCTGATTTACTCATTAGTCCAGAATGTCAGTCAGGATCCAGAGTGCAGTGGTGAGAGTCATGAAGTCACACCAGCCAAAGAGCAATACAGCAGGGAACAGGGCATTGGCTGAGCTGAAGAGTTGACAAGACCTGGGGCAAGATGCCAGGCTGGATATAATTACAAGTAGGATACTTCAGATTCTTGTGTCTTGCAAGCTGAAGGGTTCTAGTCCATTAAACCTGCCATCTTAATTGTCCACACTTCTGCACTGGGCCATTTAGGATTCGGATTCTGCTGACAATCAAGAATCTGTATTGTGATTAGAATATAAATCAGTCAATGTGATTATTGATTTTTTTTTAATGTGATGAAGTCTATGGTCATGACCTCAATTTATCTCTCTGTCATTGTAAGGATTGATTCAGGACTCACCTTTGAGACCACCCTGAACTGCTCTCTTATCCCCCCTCCCACAAGCTGCCTCTCTAATTTTCCACAAGCCTCTTCTTCTCTATCCCCTTAATTTCTCTCTCAATCCCAGTATCCCTATCACTCTCCCTCCTCTCAGATAAAAAATCAAGCATGTGGGTAGCAGATCAACATTCAAGTCCCGCACCATTGAACTGAGGACAAAATTCTGGGCCACAGAACATTACAACACAGAACCAGGCCCTTTGTCCCTTCTAGTCTGTGCCAAAGAAATCATTTGAAGAAATGTCACAGGGTCAGAGGTTGCACTGGTTGGATGGTGGTAATATCTTGGGTCAACCCAAAAAGTTCAGCATTAATGCTTTGATATATTTCTCCCTGGAATCCTGTCCAATATTTAGTTCATCACCTGTCCCATCGATGCAGACCATGGCATAATTTGCACACTGCTTTTTGTAAGACTGATCCAGGCAAATCTTTTCCGTCATAATCACAGTTACACTGTTTTGGCTGTCAGTGCTTTATGATCTGGTGAAAAATGCTACATAAATGCAATTTTTTTTCCCTAGTGCCCATTCTCTGAACCCACCCTCAAAGCTTGTTTGAGCATAATTGCATTTTAGCACTGATTGCCCAGTTTTTTTTTTGGAAGGTATATTCCAAATGATGTCTCTCTCCTCTTTAACCTCAGTCTCATTCTTATGTTTAAATCCTTCATAATCCTGCCTTTTACTGACCCCTCCTCATGTCTCACCTGCTCCGTACGCCCATAAATGGCCATGATTTCATTGTCCAAGGCCTCAAGCTATGGAATTCCATCTATAAATCACTGCACCCCCTTCCCTTATTATACAACCCAAGTCATTTGGCAATCATCCCACTCCCAGCACTAGTCTGACAATTGCTTTAATATTACCTATAAGCTATTACACTATTGTGATGTTTAAGAAAGAATTTGGGCAGACACATGCATAGGATGGTTTTAGAGAGAGATGGGCCAAACACTTGCAGGTGGGATTAATGTGGGTAGGACATTTTTGGTCAACGTGAGCAAGTTGAACCAAAGGGCCTATTTGATATTGTCTTGCTTGAACAGGATTCAACACATCTCGCTGCGGTGCATGGTTTTGCATGCCTGATTTCCTCTCTTTATTTGCTCAATTCATGTCAACAGCATTAGCTAGTAATTTTGTTAAATTCTGAATTAAATCTCAGGCTTTGAAATGTTCGCATTTATATTATCCCCTTGCCATAAAGCGCAGATGTCCTATGCTCTGAGGAGTATTGTATCCGAGAGGCTGCTAGCTGTGGTTTGGAAGTCTGCCTGCCACAAGAACACAAGAGAGGAGGAGTAGGTTGCCTGGGCCTTCAAACCTTGAATCTGATCATGGCAGATCTACCCCATAGCCCTCAATTCCTCCATTTTTCAAAATCTCCAATGATCTCGGCTCCCCAGCCTTCTGGTTCAGAGGGGCATGTGTGCTCAGATTCCTGAAAACACCAAATCCTGCAGTGCTGGAAACTGGAACAGACAAACCAAGCTGCTGGAGAAATCAGTGGGTCAGTCAACATTTCAGGTGAAGGTGAAGGGTCTCAATCCGCAGCGCGTAATTTGTATGGCATTCCTGAACTTAGCTCCTGGAAGACAATATAGCAAAGATAAAGATACGTAACTAAAGTTTGTGCTTGAGCCCTTCATTGAGGTATGAGCAAAATGTAAGCAGACACCCGAACAAAATGGGGGGGGGGGGAGGAGGGGGGGATTGCTGGGAAGGATGAGAGAGGAGCACAGGCCCAAAGGGAGGAGGTAATAGGTGGATAAGGGAGAGAGGGCACATCAGGAAGCAGGGGGAGGAGGGATGGTTCTGTGAATGGAGAGGGAAGGGTGTGGAGAGCTGGAGGAAAGAAGTCAGAGGGATGGCGAAGAAAGGAGAACGGGGAGTGGGCAAGCAGAAACCAGAGAAGTTGGTGTTAATGCCATCCAGACAGAATATTAAGTGTTGCCCCTCAATTTACAGGTGGCATTGGGTTGACAAGTCAAGGCCATGGACAGACATATCAGTGCGGGAATGGGGCACTCTCCAACTGGATGGCATTAACATCAACTTCGGTTTCTGCAAGCCCATTGCCTGAACTCCCTCCCTTCCACATCCCTCTGTCTTTCCTCCAGATCTCCACCCCCATCCCTCTCCATTCATAGATCCATCCCCTCCCCTCCTGTTTGCTGCTGTGCCCTCCCTCCCATATCCACCTATTGCCTCCTGCCTGTGGGACTGTGCTCTTCCCCCTGCCCCTCCTCCCATATTTTGTTCAGACCTTAATGAAGGGCTCAGGCCCGAAACGTTGGCTATGTACCTTTATCTTTTCTATATAAAGTGCACTGCTCAACCTAGCAGATAATACCTTGCAATCAAGTAATGATTCCAAAGAAATCTGAATTAATCTAAAATGCTGTTGACTTTTCCCTGTCTAACTATTTCACAACCCCATCATCAAGTATGTCGCTACTAAAGAAAATGCAACCCATTTGTCTTAAAAATAGGAGGTTAACCAAAGAAGCACTGTGCACAAAGTACTTCAGGAGATCCTTGGTGTATCTCTACACTAATCGCATTGCCTCATTGGGCCCCACATCCGATAGATTACAGCATATATTGTACAGATTTTCTTTGTTTGCTTCTTTCTATAAATTCCAGCAGCAAGTCCCTGCTTCTGCAGTCTCTGTGGGGAACTTCGGGTGGCTCTGGTCCTGGTCTGATCTGCACGCCTTCTTTTGCAGTTGGCCTGTTCCATGACCAAGGAGCTTCAGCTGAAAGGGGAGGAGGTGGAGATGCTGCGGATGGAAGTGCAGATGGTTGAAGCCGATCGTGTGAGACTCTCGCTGGTGGAGGACAAGCTGACTGATGTCCTACAGCTTTTGCAACAGCTGCGATTGTTGGTAATTATCTCTGACCTTCCAAGAATATCTCCTGTTAACTTGATCTAATGCACGTCTGTCAGATTAGATTAACTCCTTTGTGGTGGGGGTGGGGGGGGGGGAGGTTCGTCTGCTGAGGGACATTTCAGCTCATTTGTGCCAGCAGATTGTGTGTCTAACCTTTGTTGTAATATAAGATCATGCTCATCTCTGTCTGACTAGTAATTCTGTTTTGAACCTAATACCAGTTCAATTACTTTGCATTATTATTAATTACACATCCTTAAAAGAGGAGTCTGTAAGATGGGGGAAGAGAATGGATTACGAAGTGTGTGTGCATCTCCCATGATTGTGAATGGAAGTGGACCCAATGAATAAGCTGGCTCATATTTTTCAGCCTACAACACTGACCCAGTCACAATCGAGGATCAGGACTTGAGAGCCATAAGCATACAAACAGGCCCATGACCCTAAATTCTCCATGCTGGTCAAGTTGTCCATCTGAGCTAGTACCACTTGCACATATTTGGGCCATATCCCTCTCGCCCTTTTCTGTCCGTTAACCTGTCCAAGTAGTTAAACATTCATTCAAAGTTCAGATTTATTGTCAGAGTACATGACATCACAAATAACCCATAGATTCTTTCTCCTAATGAGCAGAATTTCTACTTACTATTATTGTAACCTTCTCTAAGGCTTCTTTTTATCAGATCTTTCTTCATATGCACCATTCTCTGTATAAGTAGGGTGCCTCTCTGGTCCCTTTTAAATTTAGACATGACCCCCTCAACTTAAACCTATGCCTTCTAGTTTTGGACTCCCCTAATCTGCGAACTTTTACCTTATCTTACCCCCTTGTGATTTTATATTCTAAGAGTGGTCTCACCAACTCCTGTACTCAATGTTCCGAACAATGAAGGCAACCTTTGCCGAGTACCTTCTTCACCGCCCGGCCTAATTATGTCGACTCTGTTGACATGCTGGATGGATGCAGTTAGGCTTTTGGTTTGAGTTCATTGCATACTCATTCATACAATAGAATGCCAAGTTTGATCAGTATAGGTGTTAGTAGGGGTCTGCTGCTTATAAACCCCTCCAATGGAAGATACTTAACAATTTCAGAGATCATATAAAGCTGGAAGCTTTTGTGTTTGCCTTTCTGTTGCATTCATCTCAAGACCACACCCATTCACCCTCTTCATATGCAAGGTCCCATTTAGGTCTTGCCATAACTTTGTTGTTGCTGGCAACTCAATGAGGAGCAGATAAAAGTGGGTAATACATTTCCTGTTGGCCACACTAGTTTCAAGATTCAAATTATCATCATCTAATAAAGATAGTGAAGTATTACACGGAATTTGTTTTCATCTTCAGTTAAGGCAGACATATTCGCCGCCGGCAGACATATTCGCCGCCGGCAGACATATTCGCCGCCGGCAGACATATTCGCCGCCGGCAGACATATTCGCCGCCGGCAGACATATTCGCCGCCGGCAGACATATTCGCCGCCGGCAGACATATTCGCCGCCGGCAGACATATTCGCCGCCGGCAGACATATTCGCCGCCGGCAGACATATTCGCCGCCGGCAGACATATTCGCCGCCGGCAGACATATTCGCCGCCGGCAGACATATTCGCCGCCGGCAGACATTGCCTGAAGCTCCTCTTACGGTCAGAGAAAGAGAAGCAAAAGAGAGTTTTACAGTCTGTCACCTGAAATTAAATTAATTTTAAAAAATGTAGACATACAGCACCATAACAGGCGCTTTCGGCCTACAAATCCATGCTGCTCAATTACACCCAGTTGACCTGCAACCTTTTTGAATGGTGGGACGGAACCGGAGCATCCGGAGGAAACCCACACAGTCACGGAGAACGTACAAACTTCTTGCAGTCAGTGCGGGATTTGAACCCTGGTCCTGATTGCTGTTCTAACGTTGTACTATAACCACAACGCTTATCGTACTGCCGTAGTATGGTGAAGTACCTTGATTTCTTTCTGCTCCAACCCTAATCTTTCTCATTGATATTTTACATTTCAACTCATGGGTTATCTTTATTTTCCTCACAGAATGTATCCAGACGAGCTTTGGGGAAAATCTTATTGAACACTTTGGATGCCTGTCATGGTGTTGAAGATGGTGAGGAGGTCACAACAGCGAGTCATTTCTCAATAGAGAAATTGCTGATTTATTTTCTGTTGTAGTTAAACATCCTTTACTTTCTGCTTTACAGAAACAATGGGTTCCTTGGACACGCTGAATGTTCTCCACAAAGAGTTGGCGTCATGTGAATTACTGGACAAAAGTTCATCTCAAAGTGAGAGACAACAGGTTGTGAAAAACTCCCTTGTGATAACATGTTAGATCATGGATGAGGATGGACCTTCAACCTTTTAATTCTTGTACAAATGTCCTCGACATTAATAGCCAGGAACTGGTGAAGATGTAAGCAGTCAAAAGGTTAACTATTGGACATCAGGAGCTTGTACCTTACTGGAATGCCATCTATAACCAGAGGTAATGTCCATTCTATGTTACCATGGGCACTGCCCAATGCATTTAGCTCCCTGGGGATGAGTGTGCAAAGCCTTTCCCCATCCTGGACAAAACTAAAGGCCACCTAATGAAGAAGGAAAGGACTTTTGAATTCTTGGGACATCCAAGAGAACTTTGTGGCTAATGGTGACTGTTGGACCTGAAATGTTTAGAAATGAGATAATAATATTCTGCACAGAAAAATGTTAGAGTTACCAATTAACCTTTTTTTAAATTATGGTGATTAAGGAGTGAAGGTAAACTAAGGGATTCAAGGTTCACTGGCTTCTGCCTCTTGTCCACCTAACCAGATTGATTCTGTTTTCATTTACTGCTTTATTCTAAAGGTGAAACCTCTGACAGTTCAATGTTCTTAACCATTGTGAATTAACTGAAGTATCGGTATTGATTACAATATCAAATCTTGGTTTTGACCACATCAATTAGACCATAAGATATAGGAGCAGAAGTAGGCCATTCTTCTCATCGAGTCCATTCCACCTTTCCATCATAAGCTGATCCACTCCCTTGCCCCACTCCCTTGCCTCCTCCCCATAACCTTTGATATCCTGAATATTCAGATGGCTATCAGTCTCTTCCTTAAATTCACCCATGGCAGCAAATTCCAGAGGATCATACCTCTTTAGCTAAAGAAATCCCTTCGCATCTCTGTTTTTAATGGGCGTCCTTCAATCTGAAGTTGTGCCCTTTTGTCCTTGACGCCCCTAAGATGGGAAAAAAAAACATTAATGTTCTCCATTTGGTGCCTTAGGAAATGCATTAAAAGTGAATTGCTATCTATATCTAGTCATACACACAAAATATCTCCCTGCTATATTTCTGGCCTTGTGTTTTACATGACAGATTTAATTTCTGCAGATGAATCTACATTTTCAATATCTGTTTTTCTATATGTCCACGGTACTGATTCACAATCTAATATTGTTAAACAATGCACAAAAAATCTCGATTCCTCAAAAACTCAATTGCACTGGTGGGGAAGCCCAATATTTATTACTGATGCCATTCTGGAATATGATGCATGTTCTTTTGATCAAAGGATTGGTTTACACAACAAAGAATAAAAGATGAAGAAAAATGCGCAAGAATGTGTTACTTTTGATCACTGGTGCCCAATGCTTTCAATGGATATTTGATCCCATGGACAAGGCTGTGAAGTGTAACTGGGCCTAGGAAGAGTGAACCCACACCAAAGTTAATTGAGGGGGAACCGATGGCTTTCTGTCTTGCTTATAGTTTTTTCCTTCATGAATCCTCAGCCCAGTACCTACCTCTCAGCTGTCATTTCGAGTTACAATAAGCAGAAACCACATGGTGGCGAATCGTGGGGTTCACCTCTGGGGCCAAAGGGTGGGGAAGTAACTTGGGCAATGTTGAAAATATTGAATTGGAGCCAGAGGAAGAAAGGGCTGGCAGAACTGGATGGACTGCATGGCCACACCTCTGGGATGATATTGAATGCAAATTAATTGCCTGAATGATGTGACTCTATTTCCTCACATGAAAGGTCCATTCCAGCACAGACTGGTTGGGCCAAATGGCCTCTTCTTGTACTATAGCTTCACTGCATTTATTTTATTCTGGCTTTCACTGTAAAATTGGTGGGAGGATTCAGAGTCTGTTAAGACATGAGGTTCGGTCTTGATAAAGTCCCAACCTGAAACGCAAATGACCGTTTCTGTCCATGGATGCTGTCTGACCCATTGAGTCCCATCAGCTTCTCTTGGCTGAGGCCCTGCAATGTTCCTACTCACCTTTCCACTCTCCTAGTGGCTCAGTGAATTGCACCAAGACAACTTTGAGTGTCACAATCAATGAAACATTTGGAGGTGGATATAAGACTATCCACAGTATCAACCAGAATCCGACTGGGATAGAAATGAGGGATGAATTCTCAGCCTTCCGACCCAGAAGCTTACATTCTGCTACTAAACCAAAGGTTCATTCATGTGCCTCTGCAGTGGTTGAGTTCCAGTCAGGAGGTTAATTATGAATTATTGGTTAATAATTGATAATTATGATTCTCCAGTTATCCCTGTTAGAGCAGAAAGGACCACGGAGATTAGTGTTTCAGAAACATATCGGCTAAAATAGGAGCCACAAACACACAGAGCCCAGTCTACAAGGCAAGCTCACAGCTGGTTTAAAATTGGACATCACACTACGAAGATCAGTGGTTCTCAACCTTTTTTCTTTCCACTCACATACCACCTTAAGTAATCCCCTACTAACCACACTGCACCTATGACATAGGATTTGAGCTGAAATTAAATGGCTCATTTTGAAAGAATAGACTTTTGATGGAGAATACCAGCAGAAATCTGCAGCAGAGGGGATTTGGGAGTCCATGTCCTGAGAAAGCTTACACAGAGTGATGCATTGTTAGTCCCTATTTCAAGGGGAATGGAAGATGAGGGGAAATCTTACTGCAATGTGCAAGTTACAAGTGAGATCAATGTCTACAACTGCATTCAGTTTTCAGCCCCCATTCTAAGGACAGCTATAATGTTATGGGAATGTTCACAAGGATGATCCCAGATATGAACAGATTGTCCTGTGAGGAATACAATAAATAGGGGTTAGAACTCATTGAATAGAGAAAAAAATTAAGGGACCTGCTCACATAAAATTCAAACATATGTGATTCTTTGGGGCTAAATAGGGTCAATTATGTATCATCTCAAAGGAGAATCCAGGACTAAAGACCATGGTCTCAGAATGAGCTTAAGTTCAAGTTTGTCATGTTGCTGAGCTGCCGTGAGAAAGATGGTTTAGCGTGCAATTCAGCAAGTCAGCCCGTATACACAGCAATAAAAACAAGAGAGTACAGATTGACAGAGAAAGATCATTTAGAACAGAGCAAAGGCAACGTGTTTTACAAGCGTGGAGTTATTCAGGCTTCTGTTAATGGCAGGAAAGAAACTGCCCTCGAATCTGGTGGTGCGTGAACTCTCACTCATGAATCTTCTTTCCCACAGAGGTGGTGGGGGAGATGAGAGAGTGGCTGGAGTGGGAAAAACATTTGGCAATTTCTGGAGCAGCAGGAAGTGTCGATGGAGCAGGCGGATTATTTGTGATGGTCTGAGCTCCATTCACAATTCTCTGCAGTTTCTTTGCAGATTTGGGCGGTGCTGTTCGTTCAGAAGGCAACACACTACAGCAGACATCCTATACCATAGGTGCTCTGCGATTAGTAAGGGAATACTTAAGGTGGTATGTGAAGAAAAGGTTGCAAAGCACTGTCCTGGAGAAAGCCAGGCAGCTTGGCAGTTTTGTCCACACAAAGAAGATTAAGCTGAGAAGGCCTTGTTCATTATCCAACGTTCGAAACATTACGTTTCTCTGATGAAAGGACTTGGACCTGAAATGTTTGTTTTGTTTCTCTTCCCATGGCTGTGACCTGACCTGTTGAGGATTTCCAGCATTTTCTGTTTTAAAGTTAGAATTCTCAGTTCTGTAAGGGTCCCAACAACTTTTAAAATGGGGTTCAGATACTTATCACCAAGATTTATAGCCATAAATAGGAGATAATTTTACCCCATGAGCAGGCACAATTTCTACAGTATAGTAACTGATGCAGGAAATTCTTCCAGTCAGTGATTCTGATACCCCTTCCTGGAAGCCTACCTGCTTGGGATTCAGATCTGCCACAGGCTTGGGATTAATCTGATTTGGTTAATCTATTGAATGTGTAAAAAGACACAATATTTTTAAAAAGGGAGACGCTGCTGTAATGGAGCTGTGCGGACCCAGGAGAGCAGTCCATTGAATACCCATAGCCAATAGATGAGATTCTGCGTCTTCTTGAAAGTACCTGGAGAGATCTAGCTGCACTAGGTGTCGATGTTCAAAAGAGGATGAAGGTTTGGCAAAAAGAATTTCAATAAATTTAAAATGCTGCATTTAAGCAAATGTCTGTCAGATAGGATTGCTAAGAACCAAGAACACACCTCTGCAAGCAAACCATGATCATTGCATGGAGGCAGGCAACAATTCTGGTCAGGAACTCAACCTGATGAATGTTGTTTCTTTACTCTATGCCTTCTTATTGCAATTTGTCTGTGGACAGCTTTTACACAGGACTGACAGAGATAAAGTCTGAGAAGCTCTGACAGCTGTGAGCCAACAATAAAGGCAGTACTGATCACATCTGACAGTTGCCAAAGGCGACAAATCCTCGAAAGCTTGCGGGAGAGTATAAGGTTTAATCGGGTTCCTTCCATCAACCTGCTAAAACTTATTAAGCTTTGATGGCCTGCTTTAGCTTTTTACTGGGACATCATGATAATCTGCTCCACACTGGGCCTCGCGACAAGTATTGGTTGCGTGGAGCGGGCCTCAGGTCTTTCTCAGCAGCTTAAATATACACCAGAGTGCTCGCCCTGCTTGAGGTGGTGCTGGAGTGAGGCCGCACACCAGGAGAGCAGCCAGTGTGGAATCTGGATTTTTAAAAAAATCAATGTTGGGGATTTGTTCAAGGGTCGTCCCTGACACTCTCACTCTCCAGGTTGCTTCACAGGGGAGGCTGACCTGTAACCTGAGCAATCCGAAGTGCTCCATAATCTTGGCTACAGGTGAAGTTGCCTGGTTACACTGCTAGTTATGTATTCCATTTATCACAAACAATTAAAGTGGATGGGATTGGCATAGACAAAGTCTTCTCTACATCACACCACTTAATGGAAAACTAACAATATAACAACTTTTAATGTTTCACAAACTAAAATAGTTACTGGGAATAGTTCTGGTCCACTCATACAGATAGAAAGGATGAAATGGGCTCCCATTTATCTAGAATACATGAAAATAAGCCAATGCTCTTCCCTTGTTGACAAGGGGCATGTTATACATTCCAAGTGCTTTTGTGAAATGGGAGTGACCAAATTGTTTCTGCAAAATGGTGTAACAGATGAGCAAAAATATATGTTATGAGTCACATTCTAACAATATGGAGTTTCTGTTTCTGTGTTGACTTGCCTGGATAGCACGCAAAACAAAGATTTTTACTCTATCTCAGTGCACATAACAATAAAACACTTCAAATCACTCAATTGTCAAGCTTAGTGCGATTAGCATAGCGGTTAACACAACATTATTTCAGCCCTAGTGACCCAGGTTTTGAATCCCGCGCTGTCCGTAAGGAGTTTGTACGTTCTCAATGTATCTGCGTTGGGTGCTCTGGTTTCCTCCCACCATTCAAAACGTTGGGGATTGTAGGTTAATTTGTGTGTTATTGGGTGACATGGGCTTTAATGGCTAGAATCGGCTTCTACCATGCTGTAAATAACATTTTAAAAAATGTAAAAATTTCTCTGATGAAGGGTCTTCAACCTGAAGTATTAGCTCTGTTTCTCATCCCACAGACGAGTCCCAACCTGCTGAGTATTTCCATTGTCTCCAGTATGTTCGGTTGTTGTTTTGGAGTTTTTGTTCCTTCAACAGAGATTTGAGCTCAGATTAAGTTGGTCATTTTGAAAGAGTGACTTTCGATGGAGAATATCAGCAGAAATTGGCAGCAGAAGGAATTTTGGAGACCATCTGCTGAGGAAGTTGCACAGAGTGCAGCAGGTAAAAGGGAAAGGTGATCTATTTCAAGGGGAATGGTCTATTAGGGAAGTCTTACTGAAATGTGCAAGTTACAATTGAGATCAATGCATAGAACTGCATTCAGTTTTCAGCCCCCGTTCTATAGACAGTTAATAATGCCATGGAATGTTCACAAGGATGCTCCCAGATATGAACAGATCGTCCTGTGAGGAATACATAAATAGTTTAGAACTCATTGAAATTAAGAAAAAATAAGGGGCCATCTTATGAAATCTATACAAGATTCAAACATGTATGATTCTTTGGGGTGAAATGGGGTAAATTATGTGTTGCCTCATAGGAGAATCCAGACAAAAGACCATGGCCTCAGAATAAAGTTGAAGTTCAGGTTTGATATCATGTGTACTGAGCTGCAGTGTGAAAGTCGGTTTAGCATGCAAGTCAGCCCATATACAGTACAGTAGTAAAAACCGAGCGTGCAGATTGACAGAGAAAGATCAGTTAGAACACTGCAAAGGCCACATATTTTAAAAGTGTGGAGTCATTCAGGCTTCTGTTAATGGCCAGAAAGAAACCGTCCTTGAATCTGCTGGTGCGTGAACTCGCACTCATGGGCCAGAATGGGTAGACCATTTGGCGTTTTTCTGAAGCAGCAGGAAGTGTAGACTGGGTCGATGAAGCAGACGGGTCTTTTGTGATGGTCTGAACTGCATTCACAATTCTCTGCAGTTCCTTGCGGACTTGGGCAGTTCCCGTGCGAATATACATCCTGAAAGAGAATTTCCATTTAAAATTGAAATGAGAATTTCTCTTCATGAGGGGAGAGAGTTTTTAGAACTCCTTTGCCACAGAGGGCTGTGTACAGAATCGTTCTGTTAATTTAAAATTGAATTATTTTTCTAAGCGGTCAGGGAATGAAGGGGTCTGGGGAAAGTGGACGAGGAGTATTGAACAACCATTGCAGAACAGGATGGAGCAGATGAATGACCTGTCCCAACAAGAACATTTTGGAGATTAATTATACAGCTATCATGAAGGAGTGTTGTTGCCTTCTGAATGGACCACACACCCAAATCTGCAAACTCCACCACTTGGATGATATTTTCAGAAGCTTCAATTAACCAGCTGTAGCATCTTCACCAAGTCACACAGAATCCTGACTCGGAAAAATATCATTACTGGGTTTAAATCCTGGTGCATATTTAAACAGTAACTGTATTTAATTGCATTTTCTGTCTTTTTTTAAACAAAAAGTCAATTGTTTACTATTACAGATTTTTTCCCGCAACTTCTTGTTTCGCTGCAGCAAGCAAGAATTTTGGTGCATGTGTACATCGTACAATGTGTACGACAATAAACGTTACCATTAACTTCCCATCAACAGAACCAATGGAGCACCTGTAACAGAATTCAGGGAGGCAGCTCACAACCTGTTTCCAAGGCTCGACAAAGAAATGGGTGAGGTAGCAAAAGCCCAAAAATGTTGGAGGAACTCAACAAGTTTTGCAGTGTCCATAGGAGGTAAAGATATTAGAATCAGAATTCATTGTCACAGAATTTGTTGGTTTCTGGCAGCGTCACAGTGTAAATATTGCTCTAAAATTACATTTCAAAGTAAATAAATTATCGCAAAAATAGGAGAAAGTGAGGTAGCGTCTGTGGTTCATTGTTCATTCAGAAATCTGGTGGCAAAGGGGAAGGAGCTGTCCTTGCATGACAGGGTGTGTGTCTTCAGGCTCCTGTACTTCCTTCCCGATAGTAGCAGTGTGAAGTGAGCATGGTGAGGGTCCTTGAGGATAGAGGCTGCTTTCTTAAGCCGCCACCTCTTGCAGATATCTTCAATGAAGTGGACACTGATGCCCATGGTGGGGCAGGCTGAGTTCACAACTTTCTTATAGTTTTTTCTTGTCCTGTGTATTGGTACCTCCATACAAGACAGTGATGCAACCTGTAAGGTAAAACATCATGAGATGGGAATGTGTAAGGAGTTACCCTGTGCAGGGCTGTAACAAGAAGGGGAGGTGTCCTTGTACTCCTGTTAGGTAAAACATCATGAGATGGGAATGTATAGGGCTGTAACAAGATGTGAATGCATCCTTGTACTTACAAGATAAGAGAGACATTGATGGATTGAGAGGCAGGAAGCTAGCAGGGAAAGGATAGCAACAGTTTTAGTCATTGGACAAGTAATGATATGATGATGTTCTAAGCACGTATCCAAGGGTATAAAAAATCACCATTTTGCTGATAACGGCAGAATGCATTCTCCGACTAACATTGTTAGTTGCAAGTGTTACAATCCGGTAATAAAGAACAAAGAACCCTGATTTCGACTCAGTCTGGTGTTTGTCTCACTCATTCATGGACAAAGCAGACCTAACAGTTCACAACTTTCTTATAGTTTTTTCTTGTCCTGTGTATTGGTACCTCCATACAAGACAGTGATGCAACCAGTCTGAATGCCCTCGATGGTACATCTGTAGAAGTTTGCACGAGTCTTCGGTACTGTACAAAAACTCCTCATTAAGTATCGCTGCTGGTGAGCTTTTAAATTTAAACTTAGATATAAAGGCCACTTCAACCCACGAGTCTGTGCCACCCAATTTTTACACCCAATTAACCTTCACCCCCAGTACATTTTGAACGGTGGGAGGAAATGGGAGCCCTCAGGGAAAACCCAAGCAGATACTGGGAGAGCATACAAACTCCTTACAGACAGTGTGGGATTTGAACCCAAGTCCCGATCGACAGCACTGTAAAAGCGTTGAGCTAACTGCCAACCTTCTTCGTGATTCTTTGTGATCCTTAGAGATATTGACACCCAGGAATTTGAAGTTCTTAACCCTTTTCACTGCTGACTCCTCGATGAGGACGGGTTCATATTTCAACCAACGTTTCAGGCCTGAGCCCTTCTTCATGGTGAAGAATGGGTAAACTGCTGTCCATCCCAGAAATGTTCTTATCCCATAAAATAATAATAAAAACAAAAATCTTGCTTTTCACTGACACACAAACAGCAATCAATTTGTTTTTTGAATATTGTAAGGTAAAACATCATGAGATGGGAATGTGTAAGGAGTTACCCTGTACAGGGCTGTAACAAGATGTGAATGCATCCTTGTACTTACAAGATAAGAGAGACATTGATGGATTGAGAGGCAGGAAGCTAGCAGGGAAAGGATAGCAACAGTTTTAGTCATTGGACAAGTAATGATATGATGATGTTCTAAGCACGTATCCAAGGGTATAAAAAATCACCATTTTGCTGATAACGGCAGAATGCATTCTCCAACTAACATGGTTAGTTGCAAGTGTTACAATCCGGTAATAAAGAACAAAGAACCCTGATTTCGACTCAGTCTGGTGTTTGTCTCACTCATTCATGAACAAAGCAGACCTAACAATACATAGGATGCCAGCAGCAAGATGGACTAATGCAAAGGTGGTTAATTCATTTAAGAAATACTGCCCTGAGGTTCTGTATAGGACCTTTCCATCAACAATTATTTGCTTGTTTTTCCCTTTGGAAATCTGATCATATCATGTCGAATATGTCACCTTCAGATCTCCTTGGTTTTAATTGGATTTCCCCGTTCAGGTGGTTACTTATAACCAATAATCCCAACTAAATGATTAGGTTAGAAGAAGGATAAGTCAAAAGAGCGAAGAGGAAAGGTCTTGACAGCAGTGTTTTGTGTGTGCATTGATGTGTTGGAACATCGGCTGCTGCAGCAAGATCCTTTTGGAGCTTTAACACAAAAATTGGAAGGAATCCCAACCACTCACTGTGGAAGAACTTCATTTTTGTCTTCATCTGAACAGCTCCGACCTTCTATTGCACTGGAAGTGACCGCAGCTTCAGAAATGGGGAGTGGAGCGAGCGCAGAGGACAAGGAGCTTACCAAGAAGTCAAAAGAACTGGAAAGGAAACTCCAAGAAGATGCAGAGAAAGAAGCCAGAACTGTGAAATTATTGCTTCTTGGTAAGTTCAAATTCAAGTTTATGTGTCAAATGTACCAAGATAAGGTTTAAAAAATTTAGTGATACAAAGTGGTTTTTTTTTTATGGGTAGTTTAGCTAGGCAGGGAGTATGGTTAGTTTGACTCTGTTACATCACCAGCGATCAGTACCAGGGTTCAAATTCCACACTGACTGTAAGGAGATTGTATATTCTCTCCGTGTCTGCATGGATTTCCCCGGGAACTCTGGTTTCTTCCCAGCATTCAAAATGTACCAGGGTTGTCGGTTAATTGGGTGTAATTGGCTCATGGTGAATGACTAAATTTTAAAATTTAGACATCTCTTACTTAATGAAGTGTAGAGATGCAGAGTGCAGAGATGGCACAGAGCAAATGATTTTATAGTCGTGAGGTACGTTCAGGCATCTGATAACAGTAGGAGGGAAGATGTACATGATCTCACACTCATGAACCTTCTCAATGGGAAGGGGGAAAATCACTCAGCTGAGATATAAACTGAAATGTTTTATTTAAAAGGTGCTTTCAACTTACTTACATTTTACATGGATTATACAAGGCTAAGTTAGTTTACTGATTTTAATTTTAGTGAAGTTGAGATTGGAATCTAAAGGAAGAGTTGCTAAATCAAGTCTTTGGAGAATGGGAGAGAAAATTACCTCAGCCAAGAATTTGTTGTTTGTTTGGTTAATCTATTGAATGTGTAAAAAGACACAATATTTTTTAAAATGGAGACGCTGCTGTAATGGAGCTGTGCGGACCCAGGAGAGCAGAGAGCAGAAACACAGCACTGCTCTGCAGGGACCTACTGCCCGGTGCTAATGCTGACAGCTCTGTACAAGCTGCTAAAGATATTTTTTTTAAATCCTGAAACCCCGGAGGTCTGTGCCCATGATGGCAGTGTCTGTCCTCAGCTGTGTACCATGAGGGGTTGCAGAATCTGAGGGACCTATGGACTGGTGCAGGGTACCAGAAACAGGGAGAACACCCCTCATTGTGAGGGAGAAACTTAGGAGATGATCCTGCAGGACAGTGACCGCGGCAGCGGACCAGCAAGGTCACAGGAGCTGAAAGACCCATTTAGGCTGCAGGCAGTTGGCGACTTGCAGTTGAAGGGCTCAAAGTGCTGATGACTGGTTCGTGGGAACTATGTGTTGGAATCAGGATTCGAGAGAAAGAAGGGCTGCTGAGGGGTCTCAGGCACTGAAGGCTTCCAGATGTTTGGATCTGGAGCTCGGGTTGCTGGTGGTTTGAACTGGAATCTGTGCAGTTGCAGAGGCTGCGGGAGCGCTGAAGGCCAATCTATGGACACTCAGTGTCTCTGAAGGGCCTCTCTTTTGGTTCTATTGTTAAAGGCAGTGGGCAATGCCTTAGGGCAAACAAAAATTGGACGTTATTATGTATATTACATTTTTAATGAATTATTATGTGATGATGAAAAGGACTGACCTTTGATATTGAATGAACTAATCAGTGGAAATGGGTAAAATTAAAACCCGATAGTGTTCTGAAAAAAAGACCTTACATTTATACAAGGAAAAAAACACACAAATGCTGGAGAAACTCAGCTGATGATCTATTGTCCTTTCAGAGTTTCTGTTTTACTGCATAATAAGGCAGCAGATTTATTACTGACAGCCTTGTGCCCCAAGTTCAGTAACCTCCAGTGGTTCTTTAACGCAGGAGATTGTCAAACGTCGAAATCTGCCCTCTGACCACATCCTCTTGAGTGTTGACCACTATTCTCAGAAGCTAACTGAGGCAGCAGAACAAATCGTACCTTTGACATTGAAAACTAACAGAACGAAGAAATCATTTACGTAAGGGAGACGGGCACCCCTTTCAAGGCCAACGTTTACTTCTAATTTCTACTTGTCCTCAACAAGGCAATCTGAGAATGCATATGCGAACCATTGTAGTTCATGGTGTGAAGGGGCTCCCAACATTGCTGGTGCAGAGAGAATTCTAGGGTTTGGACTGTGATGTAGAAGGAATGGTGATTAAAAATAATAATAAATAATAAGATCTCAGCGGGTCAGGCAGCATCCATTGTGGAAAATGGATAGTGGACATTTTGGGTCGGTGCCCTGCTTCTGGACCATCCATAGATGATGCCTGAACTGCTGAGTTCCTCCAGCATTTTGTTTGTTTCTAGATTCCAACATCTGCTGTCTCCACTAAGCAGTCATATATTTGCAAGGCAGGAGGTTGTGTGACTTGAAGTGCCTGCAGGAGGTGGTGTTCCCTTATTTTTATTGGTTTTATTTTTCTATACTATGGAGCCCAAGGCTCTCAGAGGCTGGGCAAGGAACTGCAGTATTATATGTATCACTTAATTTCAAGGGTGGTCAGATTTTTCTGCAGATTTTTGAATCTCATTCTTTCCCTCAAGCTAAATGTTTAACAAACCAGACTCATTGCACCCTCCACCAGGATTACCTTTTTAACCTTGCGGGAAGACTTTTGGGAATCACAACCAGTGGTGATAATGGGGTTGCTACTGAGCTTTCGACGACTGAGACATGGTGAATTGATTGAATCGTTTATTGTTACGTGTTCTGAGATATAGTGGAAAAACCTTGTGTCGTGTGCTCTCCAGGCAAGTCATCCCCTACCCAATACAGCTGGTAATGCCAACAAAACTGAAGCGCATGGTTTAAATTCACATCAAGAAAAGTGCAGAGTGTAGTGTAAATGAGAAAAGGAGAGATAAACAGTGCAAGGCACCACTGTATACTAATAGGTGGTTCATTCAAGAGGCTGATAACAGAAAGAATTGTTCTTAACAGTGCACAAACAGAATTCTGAATAAACTCAGCAGGTCATGGAGCCTCCATAGGAAGTCAAAGGCAGCTGACATTTTTGGTCTGAGCCCTTCGTTTGGAGTGTTGAAAACCAGGCAGATGCCTGAATAATATGGTGGGGGGGGGGAGAGGGGGATGGGGGAGGAGTACAAGCTAACATACATTAGGTGGATACAGGTGGAAGGGTAGAGGAGAAAGAGCTGAGAAGTGATAGGGAAAAAGGATGTTTGGATTTGGGTTCTTGATGGGAATTGCTGGCCTTCAATTTGTCCTGTAAATCCAATTTAAAAACTCATTTAACCAGCAAGGGGAACTTGCATGAGTCAATTAAGCATGCTGATTCTATTTGCATGCCGTCCCTTTCAGGTATGAATGACGGCGCACCATCTGGTTGACTGGTGCTGCTTGGGGCAAGAAATCTGCTGTACTCATTTGGTCTGCTTCTTGTGACTCCAAGCCCATAAGGCAGTTCACTCTTAATTGTTCTCTGAAATGGTCCAACAAGCCAGTTGGACCAAAATGGCCACTGTAATAATCAGCGTATGAGCATTGACAGGAATATTGGCCACAACAAGGATCTTGTTGAGAACCAATAAAATCCCCCTTTCTTGGAGGACTGGAAAGGGTGCAGACAAGATTTGGGACTGGGGAGATTGAGTTACAATGAGAGGGGAGATGTATTAAAAATGTAAAGGCAATGCGCTAACCACTAAACCAACTGTGCCGCCCACAATATTCTGGGTCTTCTCTCTCTGGAGTGCAGGAGGCTGAGGGTAGAACTTACAGATGTATCTAAAATAATTAGGGTTCACTTGCATCCCAGTAAATCGGCCATTCAGTGTCCCGGGATAGGAACGGGGATTTGGCCTTTCACATTAGACCACTCCTAACCGGGACACTGAATGCTGTCACACTTGCAAGGGTCTATCCCCGGCGTTTGGTCTGTTCTACCTTTAATTGGAAGTGCCCGCAATGTTGATGCCTGTTTCACACTTGCCTGGATCTCAACGCCGGCATCTTCAGGTGCCGGGGATTGTACTAGGGGTCGAGGCCAACAATCCCCGGTGTGAGATGATGTCATCTGGAGCCAGCGTTGAGCAGATTTTCCTTTCACACTTGCCACTTTAAAGGCCGATTGGGGTTTGATTCCTGGGATTGCTGGCAAGTGTGAAAGGGGCTTAAGATAAATTGTTTCTTGTTTTTCTTGAAGGTAGAGGAATCTAAAATTAGAGGGCATACCTTTAAGGTGGAAGGGGAAAGATTTAAAAGGAACCCAAGGGGTCTTTTTCCACACAATGAGCAGAGAGTATATGGGACAAATTGGAATACATTTTAAAGCTGAAAGTGGTACAAAGCAAAGGAAATCATTAATAATGCAATCGGGCAATACACACAAGTGCTGGGAAAGAAATGGGTGACAAATGTTTCAGGCCCAGGCCCTTTGTCAAGATATGAGAACTTCTTCAGGGTAAATAGGCATCACTCGAAGAGACAACGTGGTGGAGCGCTCAGGCCCGAAACGTTGCTTACCCTTCAATTCCTATCGATGCCTGCTGACTCACTCCAGCACTTTTGTGTATTGCATGGCAATCACTGCTGACTTACCTGTTTTTAACTTAATTACTGCAACCATGTTCATTCAACAGGCACAATGAAAGGAAAACATATCTATAAGATTGCTTTACAATGAAAAAGAGAAATGGCCTTCAAAAAAAATTGGAAATATTTATGAATTGATTTGCCATCCTTCATTGGTCATTGGTCTCTTGTTTTTTAAAAAAAATATAGTGATAAGTCTATAAGCCAAAGGAAAGTTGTGACATTTCAGTTATTGGTAAAGCATGGTGATATATAATTCAGTAAATTGACTTGGGGCAAACAAAAAAGGAACAGATGGAGAACAGCACAACAGAAAATTCTCAAGCATGTTATGGACAGAGGCTTTCTTACAACATTTAAGAGACAAATGTTGTGGGAAGGAGAAAGGAAATGGGAGCCTGGGGAAATACAGGACATCTGTGTGGGAGCAGGTGAATAGCCAGGTGTTCTATCTCCTGTTTTCACAGTGGGACACTTAGGTAGGGGCAGCTGCCTGCAAGCTCTGATTCACTTTGCTATTTACATGGCTTTTAATGAGTTTGTACTCCTATTCTTTATCCAACAGGGATGATGTATTACATCAGACCACACACAAATCCCCCCAATCCTCCTCCTTTTCAATGATT
This sequence comes from Narcine bancroftii, assembly GCF_036971445.1. Taxonomy (NCBI): domain Eukaryota; kingdom Metazoa; phylum Chordata; class Chondrichthyes; order Torpediniformes; family Narcinidae; genus Narcine; species Narcine bancroftii. Next base: position 250,614,861 of record NC_091473.1, read on the forward strand.
GCTTCAGTAAACTACCTGTCAAGCATCTCCAACACATACATCAGCATTTGCTTTATGAAGTCTGCAGTTTCCAGAGAAAGATTAAATTTAAGCAACTTTGCTTCTAACTTCAGGGAGTTCTACCATAAGGATGGGCACTGGACATTCAGCAGACAATAATTCCATGGAGTTTCTAAGCTTTGACTGCAAAGGAGATTTTAAATTTTTTTTTTGATTTTCCAAGATTTTTATGTCCAAATAAACAATACATTTTCCCCAATCAATAGTGTACATCATGCAGAGTTTGTTTTATCCCCTAACCCTCTCCCCACCCTCCCATACACTAATACAAAAAAAAATAAAAGATTATATAAATTAAACAAATACAAAGATCCAAATATCATTAAAGTCAAAAACCTTTTAGGGAACTTGAGAAGAACCCAAAGAAACCAAAATTAAAAGGAGAAGGAACAAAATGCAAGAGCCTGTTGCCTGCGCCATGGTATTCACTTTATTTAAAAGGGTGAGAATTACATCTGTGTACCAATGCAGATAGGGCTGCCACACCCTAACAAATGTGCCATATTTCCTCCTCAAATTGTCCGTGATTTTCTCCAGGGGAATACAACTCTGAATTCCCATATTCCATCGTGTAATATTTAGTAGGGAGTTGGAATTCCACATGACCGTTATACATTTCCTGGCTACCAACAAGGTGGCCTTTACAAAGAGAATTTGGTATCTGGACAGTTTAAAACTGTTCATAATGTTTCCCAGAAGGTATAATTCCAGATCCTGTGGAAAATCCACCTTTGTAATTTTTTTTTTCAGATTGACCCCAGGTTTTCCCAGAAGGATCTCACCTTTGTACGCAGCCAGTTTAAATGGATAAAGGTTCCAATCTCCACATCACACCTAAAGCACATTTCCAAAATTTCTGAATTAGATTTATGTAATTTTTGTGGCATGAGGTACGGTTGATGAAGGAAATTGTATTGAACCAAACTGTACCACCAGGTATTGATAATTGCTACCATGCTGTCCAGACACAGATCTGACAAGCACCGCTCGTGGATTGTTGTGGCCAAGTCCAACTCCCACCTTTCTCTCAACCTGTGTAAGCCTGGCTTTGTACCCTCACTATGGAGTAGGAGATACATCATAGAGATAAACTTGAATGCATTCCCCTTTCGAATTAGAATCTCCATGTCACTACACATGGGCAGGGCCATAGATGGTCCCAAATTATCCCTTAAAAAAGATCTAAGCTGAATATAGCAGAAGAAAATTTTATTAGGAAAATCATTTTTATTCCTCATCTGTTCAAATGACATGAGCTGCCCTTTCTCATAACAATCCTGGAAAGGAAAAATATTAAAGATTGTGGGAGAAAATAAAGGGAGTGGACTGTACTCTTTGGAGTATAGAATGAAGAGGGGGGATCTTCACAGAGGCATTTCGAATACTGAAAGGCCTGGACAGAGTAGATGTGGCAAGGATGTTTCTCATGGTAGGGGAGTCTAGGACAAGAGGTCGTAACTTCAGGATAAAAGGGCAGCAATTTAAACCAGAGATGCATAGAAGTTTCTTTAGTCAGAGGATCGTGAGTCTGTGGAACTTACTGCCACACGCGGCAGTGGATGTGAGGTTGATGGGTATATTTAAGGCAGAAATTGACAGATTTTTGAGTAGTCAAAGAATCAAGGGTTACGGGGAGAAAGCCGGGGAGTGGGCCTGAGTGGGATGATGAATCAGCTCATGATTAGAATGGTGGAGCAAATGGACCGACTTCTCCTCCCATATCTTGTGATATTGCATTGTTTTTTTTAACCAATCATTTTCCTTCTATGCTCTGATTCTTTTCTTGATAAAATATATTTTTATTGTGTTAACATATAAATCTTACATTCAAAGTCGTGATAAAACTACCTGTAATAACAGGTCATATATATATCTATATATAGATAGATAGATAGAAAAAAACTACATGACTTGATCTAAACAAAGGATCAGTTTTGTGTAATTTAATATGATCTATCACAATCATATTTAACCCATATTTAACATTAATCTTAATTTGTAAAAACCCTAAAACTAAGTCTAATTTGTTAGATGTCTCTGATTGTTAACCCCTCCACCTCTGTGGCCAGGTTCTCTCCATCTGTACTGTCCACATCTGCCATGAGTTTAATTAAATACCTCCATCTATTTCTACATCACCTCCTCTCTCCCAACAATTTCAACAACAGCTTTTTCAATTTATTCAAATTACAGAATTCCCTCACCCCTGGAATCATCTCAATATATTTCTTTTGCACCCTTTCTGAAGTCTTCACATCTTTCCTAAAGTGTGGGGTCCAGAACTGGACGTCATCAAACTTGTAAAGACTTATCCTTGCTTTAGTGCTCCGTGACTTGATTTATAAACTGTACGATCGGCTTCTTCTTAAGAATAAATTAATCTTGCAATGGTTAAAAGGTTTCTGTCTCATTGCTTTGAGGTAGGAACAACAGATGGTGCCAACTAGAAGGCCATGCACATTTTCAGAGGTCATTTGAGTGGTCTAGAGCCAGAAGGAAGCCTCTCTGCCATAGAAACCAGCAGGGTCACCCACCATGGACGTATGTAAATAAGACCATGTGGCCTCAGAAGACTGCAGGTGCACAACTCCTGGACTCCTTTGGCTGATCTCAGCTGAAGCAGATTGTGCAGGATGAGACATCTGAGGGAATTTAGGAATTAGCAGTGGGAGGCGTAATGGGCGAGACCATGGCAACATTTCAACTTTTCAGATTAGTTCCTTATCCATGAAAGGGATTACTGCTAGGAATGAAGATCTTAACCTGCCAGCTCTGAGCTGGAGTAAACATTTAATCAGCAAATACCATAGATAAGTCAAATAGGAGGGGTTTGTGTGGGCAGTTTGTTGTCAGCTTTTCTTTAAATCAGCTTCTTTTATAAGTACGTCCTGACTGAGACCACCCAGATAATCCCTGCTCAACTTGCCAAAAGTAGAACAAGTGTATCCTGCGGCCAGACCCCCTGGGATGGCACTGCCCCTCCCTCAATGGTCCCAACACTCACTTCGTACTGTTTCCCACGAGAAATTACTTCATTATTTTAATGACAAACTCCACACCTCAGCCAAGGTACTGGGATCGGACTAGTTGCAATAGACAATTGAATCCGAAAAGTTGCTGCTGCAGTTTAGAATTGAGAACAAAATATGTAGATTACTCATTTATCAGAAATTAATTTTAAAAACAACCACAACAAACATGACATAGACTTGCTGGTATCACCAAGTCATGGTCCTGTTCAAATATTGATCATAAAGTCAAGGATATTACAGCAACCATTGAATTGATAAAGCCTGCACTGGGTCATCAGATTCTGGTAACACGATTACAGCATTTGCAAACCAAGCCCAATGCAATCTGCACAAATTAAAATTCCTTACAGTACGTTAAGGAGTTTGGAATGACAGTGGGTGTCAGGAATGTCTGGCTTGACTTGTACTGTTGGAAAATTCCCCTGTTAAAATATTAACGTCATTTGAAAGCCATGAACTTTATATTAAAACACAGCTGGGAGGAAAAATAATAAGGGTGTTCAGAGAATTTTTATATCAGAGTGAATCTCTCATTCTAATCTCTCTCCATTCCTGAATTTATACCTTCATGGGACGTCGATGTTGCTTGACTATGCCAGCATTTATTGCCCATCCCTAATTGCCCCGATAATAAGTGGCAGTTAAGAGTGAGTGTTTCCAGTTACACCTGCCAATGCTGGTAGGAAGGGTAGATGGCAAAGTTTTTAAAAAAAATTGCAATAACAGAGATCTGAACACCCTGGAAACGAGAGTTTCATCATTGAACCAGATGGGTTTTCAATGTCATTCCCATTCTTTGGTTCTTATCCTTACTGGAACTAGCACTTGTTTTTCTTTAAATTCCAGATTTATTTAATCATTTGAATTTAAATTCCCCAGATACTGCAAAATGATTTGAACCCATGTGTTTGACTCAATCATTCAAGCACTCATTACTTGCCTAGCAACTTAACCATCACACAATGTCTATAATTGAAAAGTTATTTGCCAGTGTAAAGTTCCTTAGGATCTGGTGGAAAGTACTGAAAGCATGCCAGTCTTTCTTATACATTGAATATTTGAAAGGAGACCATTCAGCCCAACTTGACGGCATGCTGGCCTTGCAATTTTTGAGAACTACTGTGGATCTGGGGTGGGATGTCAGGCTCAAGAGGGAACAATTGATCTCAGACTGAAAGCCCAAAGCTTCTGTTGGTATTTATGCCAAATGAACACTGCAGACAGTGGCCCAAGATTTATTCACCGCGACAGCAATCATTTGAGAAATTGTTTCCCCTTTATAACACACATTTAAGAGATATTTAGACAGGTACACAAATTGGAAAGGCTTAGAGGGTTAAATGCAAGCAAATGGGACTAGCTTGGTTGGCATGGACACCTCGTGCATAAGGATCTGTTTCCATGTGGTAGAGCTCTATGAGCTTGTGACGTCAGGGCTCTTGGTCATGGTTCGAGGTGAAGCAAGGCCCATCTTTGCACAAGAAGTAAGAAGCATTTATTTTCTCATGAAACCATAGGGGCTTCAATCTAATAAACAGAGAGATGGAACAAGTGTAAAGGCAGTGTTCATCAAAGAACAAGAATGGAGACCAGACTGCTGGCAACCTTCAATAAACACCGGACTGCAAATTTTTTCAAAAGGTTTGCATCCTGAAAAATAAAATTGGGGATTATGATAGACAACTTCAAGTTGAACACAAAGATCATTTCAGATTTGCTGTATCATGTAAGAAGTTGGAAAAAAATTAAATTAACTTTTATTGAATTTAGCCTGTTTAATCACATAATGTTGCTGGCACACTGCGTTAGTTCAAGTAACCTAAAAATATTTTGCCACTGATTTTTGTTTGTACTCAGCATCTGATGCCTTTCGTGCCAGTGACCAACAATAGTCAACCAGTATTGATGGATTGCAGTTTGCCCTGATACCACTTTGATCGCAATGTTCCAGGGTAATCTTTCACTGCATTCGTCACTGACTGAACCAAGATTAGCAGGGATGAAGTCCAAGTGTGAATACAGAAAATGAATTTTCAATGACTCGTTGCACTTCATAGTTTTGTCTGCTTGAAGTAGACTTAAAATGTGACAGGAAATCACAAAAATAGGTTATATCTATAAAGTGGTTCATGATAGGAAAATTTAAAGACAATTTTTGTGATCAGCCCAAAGTCCATAAAATACACCCAAAGGTGCTGAGGAGGCAAATCTTTATTGTCCATTGTAATTAGTGGGTTTCTTTCTCTTTCATTTTATACTTGAATGATCAAGGTGACAGAAGACAACGATTTTATAGAGTGGTTCATCTCAACCAACAGCCCATCAGCAACTGGCTGATGTGGAGAGGTGCATATACTGCAGAGAAGAGCATTTGCAGAGTCATTTTAACCACAGAATTTAACAAGTTTTCACAACTCAAACCCTCACAATAGTTGGTATTTGGTCTAATGTAGTGTAGAAATCTTATCTTAGGAAAGCCATACCATTCTAGCACTTGATCTCTTACGGAAACAAGAGTTTCAGGGAAGAGGCAGGAAAGTGGACAGGAGACCAACATTAACTCTTATGTGATTTTACTGAATGTTTGAGGGGTCATTTGGCCTTGCATCTCCTACTGCTATTTTCCTTGACCATTGCTTCTCAATCTTTCAGGTGCTGGTGAATCAGGAAAAAGCACAATCGTCAAACAAATGAAGTAAGTTCAACCTCTCTCATTTTAAAAGAATTTAAATTTTTACTCATTTCACTGACAGAAGCCCACTGTTAATAAAACAGAATTTCAGTGTTAAAACTAGAAACATACAAAGACAGTTTTTTGCTGATGGCCTCAGTCAAGAGCAATTTACACAGCTCACACATTGGAATGTAACAGCATCTATGGATCAAACTGTGAGTGCACATTTCTTCCCACTTGTACAATTTTCAGCTTACAAATTCACGCTTCCAGACAGTTCTGCAGTTCCATCCTTGCTGAGATTTAACTGTTAAAATACAGAGAAAGTGGAACTTTTCTCATCTGAAGGATCATTCCTGTTAATATAAACCTTTTCTGTTTATTCAAACTTTCTGCTTGCTCACACACACACACACACACACACACACACACACACACACACACACACACACACACACACACACACACACACACACACACACACACACACACACACACACACACCCCTCCCTTTCATAGATTCCCTTTACCCCACATATCCCTATAACCAGCCACTTTCACGACAGCGCCCTGATTCTCCACACAAGTTTGGTATTGTAGGTACTTCAGTACGCCTTCAGGATGCAGCACCCAAAGGAAACCCTATAGAGTTACAGAGAACATGCAAACTCCACACAGACAGCAGCTGAATTTGTCCCAGGTTGCTGGGACTATGCAGCAGTTGCATTACCTGCCCTAATCCTAAGATGTTCCAATCTTGAAAAGGAGACAGCCTGCTTTCTTCTAAATATTGGTTGATGTTGTTAAATTCTAGTCCATGTTGATTTTCTTATTTTCTTTATTTCAAGCCACTTGACGTGCCGATGCATTCTAACAGCCCCTTAGACTCAACTGTACCAGGCTTTAAGGGTAGTGAATGAAACACTTTAAGCTGGAAATTAAAATGGATCTGTTTTTGAACGTGGTTTATAATTTTAATATAGTAATTTTAATATAGTAATTTTAATATAGCGATAATTTAACGTGTCACCAACAATGGTCGCCGTTCGGCTGTGTTCATTCACTTTCATTATTGCTTGTTTTAGTATTGCTCTTCTAGACTCTGATCAGGAAGGCTGTGGCTGCTCTGTAATATTTTAATTGTGTGGTATAAAAGTGCACCCTTGCAAACAATATGAGCAGAAAAAAGAAATGCGGTGAAGGTGACGAATGTAATTAAAACAAAAGGAAAGATATGAATTGAATAGTGACCTTCAGAAACCAGAGTATCGCTGGAGCATCCAAATTACTTAAATCTTCCAATAATATTCTACGAATGGGTCCCACAACTTTTCAAATTGAAACTTCCTATCGATTTAATTTTCTCCAAGCTTAAATAGATTCATCTTTCCATTTCATTAAAACTGCTCATCTGGCTATCAACGTGCTAAAAGGTAAAACTTGCTCTTGAGCAGCAGACACAAGTATACGCGGTTCACGAGCAAAACCAAACAAGGCAATTAAAGGACATGGTTCAAGTTTGATCTTAACATTGTTTTTACCTTGATTAGAGACAGGGGCCAGAATAGATTCTATTTTAATTTCTTTTTTTTTCCCTTTTCATTCCTTTTGCTTAGATTAACTGACTATATTTGGGTTTAATTCCTCGTCCTCGATCATACTATCACATTAGATAGATTCTTCTTTTCTTTGGCTTGGCTTCGCGGACGAAGATTTATGGAGGGGGTAAAAAGTCCACGTCAGCTGCAGGCTCGTTTGTGGCTGACCAGTCCGATGCGGGACAGGCAGACACGATTGCAGCGGTTGCAAGGGAAAATTGGTTGGTTGGGGTTGGGTGTTGGGTTTTTCCTCCTTTGCCTTTTGTCAGTGAGGTGGGCTCTGCGGTCTTCTTCAAAGGAGGCTGCTGCCCGCCAAACTGTGAGGCGCCAAGATGCACGGTTTGAGGCGTTATCAGCCCACTGGCGGTGGTCAATGTGGCAGGCACCAAGAGATTTCTTTAGGCAGTCCTTGTACCTTTTCTTTGGTGCACCTCTGTCACGGTGGCCAGTGGAGAGCTCGCCATATAATACGATCTTGGGAAGGCGATGGTCCTCCATTCTGGAGACGTGACCCATCCAGCGCAGCTGGATCTTCAGCAGCGTGGACTCGATGCTGTCGACCTCTGCCATCTCGAGTACCTCGACGTTAGGGGTGTGAGCGCTCCAATGGATGTTGAGGATGGAGCGGAGACAACGCTGGTGGAAGCGTTCTAGGAGCCGTAGGTGGTGCCGGTAGAGGACCCATGATTCGGAGCCGAACAGGAGTGTGGGTATGACAACGGCTCTGTATACGCTTATCTTTGTGAGGTTTTTCAGTTGGTTGTTTTTCCAGACTCTTTTGTGTAGTCTTCCAAAGGCGCTATTTGCCTTGGCGAGTCTGTTGTCTATCTCATTGTCGATCCTTGCATCTGATGAAATGGTGCAGCCGAGATAGGTAAACTGGTTGACCGTTTTGAGTTTTGTGTGCCCGATGGAGATGTGGGGGGGCTGGTAGTCATGGTGGGGAGCTGGCTGATGGAGGACCTCAGTTTTCTTCAGGCTGACTTCCAGGCCAAACATTTTGGCAGTTTCCGCAAAGCAGGACGTCAAGCGCTGAAGAGCTGGCTCTGAATGGGCAACTAAAGCGGCATCATCTGCAAAGAGTAGTTCACGGACAAGTTTCTCTTGTGTCTTGGTGTGAGCTTGCAGGCGCCTCAGATTGAAGAGACTGCCATCCGTGCGGTACCGGATGTAAACAGCGTCTTCATTGTCCTCACCCCAAGTCCAAAGCCCGCTGCGCAGCTCAGACGGCAAAGTCCTCCTCAGCGACAAGATCTCCATCCTCAACCGATGGTCAGAACACTTCCAATCTCTTTTCAGTACCAACCGCTCAGTCCAAGATTCCGCCCTGCTCCAGCTCCCTCAACAGCCCCTAAGGCTAGAGCTGGATGAGGTTCCCACCCTGGATGAGACATATAAGGCAATCGAACAACTGAAAAGTGGCAAAGCAGCAGGTATGGATGGAATCCCCCCAGAAGTCTGGAAGGCTGGCGGCAAAACTCTGCATGCCAAACTGCATGAGTTTTTCAAGCTTTGTTGGGACCAAGGTAAACTGCCTCAGGATCTTCGTGATGCCACCATCATCACCCTGTACAAAAACAAAGGCGAGAAATCAGACTGCTCAAACTACAGGGGAATCACGTTGCTCTCCATTGCAGGCAAAATCTTCGCTAGGATTCTACTAAATAGAATAATACCTAGTGTCGCTGAGAATATTCTCCCAGAATCACAGTGCGGCTTTCGCGCAAACAGAGGAACCACTGACATGGTCTTTGCCCTCAGACAGCTCCAAGAAAAGTGTAGAGAACAAAACAAAGGACTCTACATCACCTTTGTTGACCTCACCAAAGCCTTCGACACCGTGAGCAGGAAAGGGCTTTGGCAAATACTAGAGCGTATCGGATGTCCCCCAAAGTTCCTCAACATGATTATCCAACTGCACGAAAGCCAACAAGGTCGGGTCAGATACAGCAATGAGCTCTCTGAACCCTTCTCCATTAACAATGGCGTGAAGCAAGGCTGTGTTCTCGCACCAACCCTCTTTTCAATCTTCTTCAGCATGATGCTGAACCAAGCCATGAAAGACCCCAACAATGAAGACGCTGTTAGATAGATACTACTTTGTGTAATGACCAAGGTTTCTTACATTGTAACTCATTCAGTTTCTATCCAGAATTATTTAAAAAAAATAATCTTTAATCAATAATTATGTATGGATTTGAATTACATTTATATTAATTTGAAATAGGTATATGATATTTTTTGTTATATTGGTAGACTTTGTATGTAGGATTAATGTCTAAAACACAATAAAATATTTTATAAAGAAAGAGATGTAATAAATGTAAATGGCTCACATTGGAAAAGAAACCAAATTATTAAGCTGCACGAAGATGGTGCATCATTTGCTAAAATAGCACAAGACAAAGGTATGTTTGAACTCTAATCAAGAATAAAGATAAAATTGAATGGCAATAGCATCTTATGTGACTAAAATGATTTGTTAGATGTAGAAGTTCTGCAATGGAAAATCTGGAATGCCTTTTAATGAGCGGAATTGAAGATTGAAAAGAATTCCATTAAGTCAAATGACAATTCAAGCTAAAGCAACAAGCCTCTATTGGACATTAAAAGAAAATGGAAGTGAAAGGGAAACTTTGTTGTGATTGGTTTCACAACTTCAAAAAACACATGGGGCTCCATACTGTTCGAATTACCAGCGAATCTGCAAGTGCTGACAGAGGTGCAGCTTTCTGACTGAACCAATAGAAGTGGTTGGCCAAGGAGGCTACAAAGATGAGCAAGTAAAGAGATGCCAATAAAGCTCTTTGTCATTTTTCAGTTTTATATTATCCCTTTGAAATATTTTTTGCATGTTTGCGTAAGAGTTCTAGGTAAAATAATAAATAATTATAGCATTGGAACGTATTACATTAAAGTACATTGTAATAATGCTTTGAATAGTGTGGTTTTCCATAACACTGAACTTCTTTGGAATGTATTAACTGTGTAATACAAGGTACATTGTTTCATGAACATGAGAGTCGCAGATTGTTAGTGTGAGCAGTTCCTTTGGCCCTCTCAAAGAAAAGACAGCTGCTTTGTTTTGACAGCACCTTCTAAGATGGGCCTTGCAAGACGAGAGCAATGACTACACAAAGATGGTGCCTTCCTCTCAGCAGCCCAGGTCACAGACCATTTTGATGTGTGTTTATTGTTTGAATGGCAGAGTAGTTCAATGTTCTTAGAGAAAGCAGTTTGCAATTAAACTCTGTCAAGAGTCCGGGAAGTTCCACTGGAGGATCCCCGCACCAAAGGAGATTCTCACCAATGGGTAAAGGCACCATAATCGCAGATGATCTACAAAGCGGCAATTTCACCGCTGAAAAATACCTGCAGGTTGAGCCCCCGATGATTCAGTGTGCTGGTGCACAGAAATAATTCAAGCAGAAATTTAGGCGAAGAATATAAAACCTGAAGTGAATAATTAACAACCAAGTAATGTACTCAATGCATTGGTTTTTCTTGTAGAATCATCCATCAAGATGGCTATTCAAAGGAAGAATGTTTAGCATTCATATCGATCATCAATGGTAACATTCTTCAGTCCATTCTTGCGATCATTCGAGCCATGTCCATCATTGGGATTGATTATGGAAACTCAGCAAATGTGGTGAGCAAACATGCTGGTTTAAAAATATTGACAGTGAGACCTTCAAAAAGAGTCTGATTTTTTAAATTATGCTTTGATACCAACAGTGGAATGGATTTCATGACATACTGCAATTAGAAAAAGCACACTCCATTATTGTTACAACATGTTGAAGGGCAATCACAACATCATCATTATATTCTCAGGAAAAAATGACTTTTCTATGTCTCTGTAAGACAGAGAGTGAAGCTGTGTGTGTGTGTTTTCATGTGTGTGCTTAGGAGAGTGAACATGTGCAAGGTGTGTGAGTGGGAGTGTGTGTGTGTATGTAGGTGGGTGTATGGGGGGGGTTGTGCGTGTAGCTAAGGAGGGGACAAGGCTTTCATGAAGCTACTTTTCCTGGATGCACAGTTGCTCCACCTCACTCCCATGGTTCAGCCAAACTCAGCACCCAGGGGGAAGTATTGTAGGCTGTCTCATTCTTTGGGAGGGATTGCAGGTCAGTGGAAATATGATGTAAGTGTAGGGGAAGTTGCTGCAGGATTGCAGAGCTGTGAAATTCAAGCTGAGCATAATCAGTAGGACGACACTGAGGTTCAAGCATCATTTGCCGTTGTCCAGGCAGTGAAGACAACAAACAGCCACTAAGGTTCCTGAAGTAGGTCTTTAATCCTGATCCTTCTGTCCCTGCTTTCCCTCAGACATGCTGATGCTTTTCCCAGTTCTGACAAAGGATGTTCAAACTGAAAGGCCAGCTCTATTCCTCTCTCCACAGATGCTGCCTGACCAATTGAGTTACTTCCAGTATCTTCTGTTTTCATTTCAGATTTTCAGCATTTTGATATTCACTTCTATCAACTTATGGATTATGGTATAAAATTAAGTATAAATTATCTCCACACACATTCCAGGTTGAATTTCTTTTATAAATAGTCTTTGTTGTTTTAGAACAAGTTGGCAACAGGTGTCAGTCAGGTACATACAAGTTCATCCTCAGATTTTATAAATAAGCCAATATAGCAAGATATGTGTATTGTATTAAAAGGACAACGCTGGAGAAACTCAGCAGGTCAAACAGAGTACTTTATGTAGCAAAGATAAAGATACATAACCAATGCTTCAGATTTGAGCCCTTCATCAAGGTATGAGCAAAATGTAGGCAGGCGCTTGAACCAAATGGTGGAGGGGAGGAACAGGAGGTAATAGGTTGATAAGGGAAGGAGGGCACAACATAAAACAAGGGTGAGGGGAGATGGCTCTGTGAATGGAGAGGGAAGTGGGTGGTGAGCTGTAGGGAAGGGAGGGAGAACGAGGAGTGGAGAAGTTGATGCTAATGCCATCCAGTTGGAGAGTGTCCAGATGGCATATCACGTGTTGCTCTGGCATTGTGTTTTACTTCAATCACTGTGTCTGCAGACGCTTGTATTTTACTCTTTGCAGATTGGACTTTGCTTTATGAAATTTACTTATATTTTCAATGGAACCAATGTCAATACAACTCTACTATTTCTCGTGTCCAACGCTTGCAGCTGCGAGTGAATTTCTACCCGACCACCTTTTAATGATTTCAACCTCTTTATTGTCATCACACAACCCAAATGCACCTCATCTTGGAAGGGTTGTGACAATTTACACCCCTAATTTTGTTCTCATTTGTGTTTCCAGGATGCTGGGAGGCAGCTGTTTAATCTTGCAGATTCCGTCGAGGAGGGAACCATGCCCAAGGAGTTGGTGGATGTCATAAAGAAACTGTGGGCTGACACTGGTGTTCAGGCCTGTTTCGAGAGGGCAGCAGAATATCAGCTGAATGATTCAGCCTCCTAGTATGTTGAACCCTGTCGTTTCCAAAAGGCCCAGCCACATTGTCAGATGAAAATGATTATATTAGATTTGGGGGAATAATCTATTTGTTTAAATTGTTTACTGACTCCAGCGCAACCTAGATACTAACCATATCTAGACTCTTTCAATCAATGAATATAAATAAAAATCACTCTTTTCATGAATGACAATCTTCTCCCCCATAATTTTAATATTTTATACCTTACATGCCCACCCCCACTATTTCTTTTAAGACAACGTCTTAGAATTGCGGAGTTGTACAGCCCCAAAACTGGCCCTTTGGCCCATGATGCCCATGCCACCTACCTTCACACATCACTTCCTTAGACTTCTTAAAGGTAGTAGAGGACCTACCTCCACCATGCACTCTCCATGCACTCTCTGCGGGAAACAATTCCACCCCAATCCCCTTTCAACCTCCCTATGTCTCACCTTAAAATTATAACCAAACAAAACTATAAAACTTGACATCTCCACTGTTGGAAAAAGATTTTGACTATCTTCTTTGTCTGTCCCATTCATAATTTTTTATGATTTGACCGGGTCACCTCTCAGCTTCCTCCACTCCATGAGAACATTCCCCCAGCCTGTCTGGTCTCTCTCTACAAATTAATTTTTAATTCAAATTAAAAAAAAGTTTAGATGTAATGGGTCCAATTACACCTAAAAAATCTACCATCTCCGTACGTTTTGAAGGGTGGGAGAGAAACTGGAGTGCCCAGAGGAATCCCACGCAGACACAGGGAGAATGTACACAAACTCCTCATAGTCAACTTACCTGCTCCATCCCAGGCAACGTTATGAATCTCCTCCGCATCCTCTCCGGTCGGTGCAATCACATCCAATCAGAAGCGTTTTACATGCATGTTGGGGATCCATACTCGTGAATAGTGGATGGAGTATTTTCCCTCATGACCATTACTCCCTAACCCAGCGAGTTCCTCCAGCTTCTCTTTGCTTGCTCAAGATTTAGGTATCTGCAGTTTTTTGTGTCTTCCTTTTTCTGTTACTGAAGCTCCCTCCCTCCAAACATTCACACCCACATCAATACATGATCAGCATATTACCAATACCAGAGTTGGGGCAGATGGAGGCTCTATTGGTAGGAAGCAACAAGACATGTCAGGCTAAAAATGTTGGGTGTTATCTGGGCAATTCTTTTCAGTCTGAGCTTTCCATTTAATGTCAGGAAGAATTTATTTGATAATTCTAATAAGTTTCATTGTTGAGTAGAATGGTCAGGGTGTGAATATCAACACCTCTGGTCATGCTGGTAATTAGTGTAATTTGATCCACATCAGTACAGCACATTTAAACAAGTGAACCAAAATATATAGCAACATAAGTGAAGGTAGGAATGATAATGCTTAGTTGGGAAAGGAGCTGATAGCTGATATAAGTGTGGAAATTATGTGATTTTCTTTTTTATACCATAATATAGCTCAAGATGTTAAAATATTGAACGAGTAACTGGATCAATAGAACTACCTTACTTCAGACAGGTACTTGTGCAAGTAAATCATCAAAATCTGTAGACACTATGGTTGAAGTAAGAACACAAAATGCTGGAGAAACTCAGCTGGTTAAACAGAGTCCTTTATGTGGCAACGTTAAAAATATTGAACCGACGTTTCAGGCAGGCCTCCAATCAAAAGAGTTGGTGGGGGAAGGAGGGTGTGGAAAAGGCAGGAGATGATCAGTGGAGCAAGGAAGGAAGGGGCAGCAGCAATGAGTGGGAGGGGGGATGGCTGGGTGGGTGAGGGGGAAGGGAGGGAGAACTGGAAAGACAGGAAATGGGGAGGGGGAAGGAAAGGCGAGAAGGCTTTTCCTCCACCACTATCAACTCAGCCCTCAACCGCATCTCCTCCATTTCCCACTCATCTGCCCTGGCCCCCTCTGACCCCCAGACACAACAAACACAGAATCCCCCTCGTCCTCACCTACCACCCACCAGCCTCCCCATCCAACACATTATCCACCAGAATTTCTGGCACTTAGAACAGGATCCCACCAACAGACACATTTTTCCCTTCTCCTCCCCTCTCGGCCTTCTGCAGGGACCACTCACTCTGCGAGTATCTCATGCATTCATCCCTCCCCACGCTTCTCACCCCCAGCTCCTTCCTGTGTGACCACAGGAGGTGCAACACTTGCACCCACACCACAGTCTGGGGCCCCAAACAGGACTTATTTACTGCATCCAGTGCTCCCTTTGTGGCCTTCTCTATGTCGAAGAGACTGGTCGCAGATTGGGAGATTGCCTCACTGAGCACCTCCTCTCCATCTGCAACAACAGTGACCTCCCAGTAGCCAACTATTTCAATTCTGAGTCACACTCCCACACCCACATGTCTGTCCATGACCTTAAGTACTATCCCACCCTGACCACCCAAAAATTGGAGGAACAACACCTTATTTTCTGTCTGGGCATTTTCTAGTCAGTTGGCATTAATGTTGACATTTCTGCTTTCTACCAAACCTGCTTGTCTTTCCTTTCCCTCTCCCCTTTTCCTGTCTTTCCAGTTCTCCCTCCCTTCCCCTCACCCACCCAGTCATCTCCCTCCCCCTCACTGTTACTGTCCCCTCCCTCCACCTATCATCTCCTGCCTTTGCCACCCCCTACCCCCCCCCTTACACCCCCCCAACTCTTTTGTTCGGATGCCTACCAGCATTTTCTCATACTTTGAAGAAGGCATCAAGCCAAAAACATTGGTTCTGTATATTTACCTTTATCGCATAAAGGAAACTGTTTGACCTACTGAGTTTCTCCAGAATTTTGTGTTTTTACAGGTACTTGTGGAAAATGTGTCCCCAAACAATGTGGCACAATTTAGACTGTGGAGAAGAACAATGTTCATTCAGTGACATTCAAGCTTTGTCATACTAGAATTCTTGGCCTTTTAGTGATTGGAAAAGCTCTGAAGCCAAAATAAACCCAAACTTTTCTTTTGTTAAAGGCCTGCTATCTATTTTCTAATGTTCCTTATTCTTTTCTCACCCCTCAAATATATTCAATTTATTCTATAACAAATTGAAAATATCCTGTTCAACTGTTTCATCTCTACTTGAATTCACAACTGTCTGAATTTTTCTGTTTAATATTCCATTTTCTATTTAAAAATTTCTCACTTGGACCGTGTGTCCTTCTTTGTTAATTTTTTACAGGCTGCTTTTAATTTGGCCAAATGTGTCATAATTTTACATTTCTTCCTTGGATTATGAATTTTCAAAACCCTATACACAAGACACAACAAGTTGTCTATGGCTATTGCTGCACTGAGATTTCATTTAAACCATTTGTTTACCTTTCATTTTTCAACAAATCTTTATTTCATTGATTCAAATGCCAGAAACTTTAGAATGACACTTGCTGGGAAATAGCCATCAATTTCCTGTGGAGTTTCATTTTTCACCTAATGTCGGTGATTTTATGTTTGCAATAAATTAATAGAATCCATTCTGTAGCAATAAAAACATTCAGCTTTGAACTTTTAATCATCCCCAAAAAAATCTCAAAGTACCTCACAGTTAATTTTACATTACAAATGCAATCATTGCTTTTGCCAAATAACTGGTGAAAGGTTCCGCACCGAGCGAAAGGACCAGATAATCGGTCTCTTTACTTTTAGAGATTGAAATATGAATCTTGGCTAGGATTGATTGCCTCAGCATCTTGTTTACGTTATGCTGGCAGAACAGATGGGTGCCTAGTTTAATTCATCACACAAAATAACATAAGAACATCAGAAATAGGAACAGGAGTATCTGGCCCATTGAGCCTGCTCGGCCATTCAACAAGATCTTGGCTGATCTAGCCATGGACTCATCTCCATTTATCTTCCTTTCTCAATAACCCTTCATTCCCCTAATATGCAAGAATCAACCCATCTATGTCTTAAAATATTTAATGAGGCAGCTTCTATGGTTTCGTTGGGCAGAAAATTGCATAAGTTCACTGCTCTCCGGGAAAAGCAGTACCCCTTCGTTTCTGTCCTAAATCTACTCTCTTAAATCTTGAGGACTTCTCCCTTATTTTTCATCTCACCTACATGGAAACAATATTTCACCTTCTATATTAGCTATTATTTTCATATTATTTCATAATTTTATGTTTCTACATGATCCCCTCTCATTCTTCTAAATTCTAGTGAGTATAGTCTCAGGTGACCCCTCATCTTTGGAATCAACCTGGTTTACCTTCTCTGCACTGCCTCCAAGGCCAGTATGTCCATCCTCAATTAAGGAGACCAGAACTGCATGCATTACTCCAGGTGCAGCCTCACCAGGCTCCTGCACAACCTCTCTGCTTTTAAATTCAATCCCTTGAACATTCCTCTTGATTATCTGTGGCACCTGGGCAAAGCTACCTTTCCTTTGTGATTCATTCACAAAAGTCTCTACCCAACAGCATGTTCCAATCTTTCACCATTTACGTAATCACCTGATCCATTACTATTTTCTTCCAAAATGGATGACCTCAGCATTGTACCCCATCTGCCAGACACTTGCGAACTCCTTTAACCAAAAGGCAGCAATCCTTGCAATGCAGCACCGCAGATGAGCTTTTGCTGGCTACTCTTCCGTGAGATGCCAACCAGACACTATTGATTCAGGGGTAAAGAGTGATGCTAAGTGCATCTCCAAAACAGAAACAAGCCAACATGATTGAAGTTTCTGTTGCCTTTGCCCTGTTTGCAACACAGTAATGAGTTGGACAAAAAGGCCCATAGATCCTTAACACTGACTCCTCCTCCCCTATTTAAACATGAAGCCTATCCAAACACAGTGTCAGCCTTCGACTTTGCATGAGTATTAATGGAATATTTAGCATTCACAGGTATTAATACAAAATATGATTTTATTTTCATCAGCTATTTGAATAATCTGGACAGAATCACTGCTCCTGGCTTTATTCCAAATGAACAAGATGTCTTGAGGTCTCGAGTAAAGACCACGGGTATTATTGAAGAACAGTTCTCTTGCCAGGACCTACTCTTCAGGTGAGGGCTTGTGATTTAGTCCACAGCTCCTGCAATGAATGTCCTTGTTGCTGACCTACCAACAGTAGCAGAATTCACAATGTATCGCACAAATATATAAAGATTCTGGCCACCATACTGCTTCATATGTGGACAGGGATGTTTTGTGGTGAGATTAATCTAGCAACACTCTAATTCATGTTACGTCACCTAAAATGTGAAAATTGAAAAGGCCTACACATTTTATAAACCATTTGTTTGATGGTTGTAGAGCGTGTCGAAAGAACCAAAGACTTGTTGATCCACACCAAGGCTTTTATTAACTAAAAGACTGGAGTATATCGTAAGTAGGTCGACCAGTCCAGAATGACCTGGTCTGGCTAGGAGCAACCCTTTAAGACCTGCCAGTAGGTGGTGCTACGCTCTCAGTCAATCACAGTCATCTTACACGACCATCTGTACCATATACACATTGGTGATAGAATCTGTACTATCATAATGGTATTGATCTTGAAAGCTAGAATCATTAATTTCATTCTTTTCAAAGTGAAGATATATTTGCATCAGGGCATATAATTTCCAGGAAACTGTCCCACATGGCATGATTTTTTTCTGTGAATGAAAACAAGGCCTTTAGCTGACTAAGTTGACATCAACCATTGAGCAATCAATTGCACTAATTCTATATCAATCCCATCAAATCCCCTCAGACTCTATCACCCACCTACAAACTAGGAGCAATTTACAGAGGACAAATAACCTGGCAATCTGAATGCCTAGGCATTTGTGTTGTGGCACGCAGAGGAAATCTAGGCAGTCGCAGGTATGTTTCACACATTCTGCACCAGAATTCAGGGCTAAACCCATGTCAATCGAGCTTTTAGACAGCAGCTCAACTAGTTGAATCACTGTGTCGTTCATAATTACAGTAAATAAACAGCTGTTTCTTTTAAGCAGGAAGATTTAGACATACAGCATGGTAACAGGCCCTTTCAGCCCATGAGTCCATTCCGCTCAATTATACCCAAGGATGCTGAAACGACCAGCTGAGTTCCTCCAGCATTTCGGTGTGTTTTTACTTTAAGCTACAAACCTACTTTTTGAATGGTGGGAGGAAACTGGAGCCCCCGGGGAAAACTCCTTACAGACAGCACTGTATTCAAACCCCAGTCCCGATCACTGACGCTGTAACAGCGTTGTGCTAGCCACTACGCCAAACGTGCTGTCCTCCAGATAGTTTACAGATGGCCAAAAGAAAATGAACGAAAGGAACTTGGTGGGTTGAGCAGCATCAGTGGGGAGAAAAAGAATGGTCTACATTTCAGGTTATCACTTTTCATCAAAGTGGTCCAAGTTGGGCAGCATTCCTCTTTCCTTGTTTTGTGAAACACAGAAGTAGATAACGTTGCTAATTTCTGCTCCTATCTCAGAATGTTTGACGTTGGAGGGCAGAGGTCGGAGAGAAAGAAGTGGATCCACTGTTTTGAGGGAGTTACCTGCATTATTTTCTGTGGGGCTCTCAGTGCTTATGACATGGTGTTGGTCGAAGATGATGAAATGGTATGTGACACTGAACCTACTCTGTCAAAACAAATAATCATGTAATTTTTAAAAAAACATCTCTTGAAGGACATAACTGAACACATCCTGCGAGAGGAACCCAGCAGGTCAAGCAGCATCAGTTGGCTGAAAGCAAATGTCATCATTTCAGGCCAAAATCCTGTGTATCAGCTCGAAAGGTCAACCATTCTTTTTCTCCCCCTGCGGCTGCTCTGCACCAAGTTCCTCCAGCAAAGTGTGCTTAGCCTCAGATTCCAGCATTTAGGGTCTCCTGTGTCTCTTTGAAGGTCATAATTGATCTAAATCCTCACAAGTTGAGCAAAGGTTAGACCTGATGCTGACACAACATGGCCAATGGATTTCTTCCATCCTGGAAAATATTAACAAATCTAATCCTTCAAACAAATGGTAAAGGTCTTTACAAGAAACCTAATTCTACTTTGGAGACATAGAAAACAGGCAGAGGCCATTTTGCCCATTGGGCTAATGTTAGCCGAGAAAGAGCTATCCAACTTGCATTTGATCCCTTCCAACACTGGGTCCATAGCCATGAAAGCCACAGCTCTTCAAGTTTTGTTTGAATGTGTGTAGGATTTCTGCCTCTGCCCATCATTCCCCATTTCTCTTCTACATCTTCGACTTGCTGCTGTAATTCGGTGCCTGCTGCTCCTTTTGAGCCTTTTGCTAAGGGAAGAAGTCCTTCCTGTTTACTGTATTTAGATCCCACATGATTTTATACACCTCAGTAATGTCTGCCCTCTGCCTCGTTCATGCCATAGAAAATATACTGGTCTATCCAATCTTTCCCTCAAGCTAAATGTGCTTGAAGATCTTCTTTGCACTCATTTTTTTATACATTTAGAAGTGTATAATCTAAGATAAAGATTCAGAGTATTTACCACAGGGTGCTAATGCAGCAGGATGTCAATCTATGTGCATGTTTTATCTTGGCTCATTAACACACTTCAGTTTGTGACTGAAGCATGCAGGATTTAATTCAGTGTGACGTCTGTACGTGATTATGTCGGGTACATTCAGTGCGATAGCTGAATTGTTGTGTTTGGGTCACATTTGGAAGAACATTGCTTGCGTGACTGGAATGTACAAGGGTTCATTCAGCGGTGTCCCCTATGGTGTGCAGAATGCCAAGGACAGATCATCTCCTGTGTTCACTTGGATTGCACAAAGGCAATTTAACACAAGTAAACTCAAATTGATGAGGCGACCACTTAATAGCAAATCTTGTGCGTGTTGTAATGTGTTGTCAGTCTTCTACCGTCTACAGTACTCTGACTTTGTAATATTATTAGATTGCACAAAACACTGATCACATAGTATCTCACAAATTAATATTCAATTGAAAGCTTCACTACCACAGCACACATAATTCTAATTAACTACACATGGAAGGCTGTGCCTCAATGTGACCTGCAGAGCATGGAATGAGCATCTCCAACCATTTTGGGGTGTTTCATGACCTTTATTAGAAAAGCCTGCTCAAACAAACATTCGGAGTTTTCACTCTCCCGTTAATCTGCTGTTGTGGAATCTCATCAGCCTGTTAATCAGAGTTTGCGAGTCATACTGCCTCAGAACAAGCCTTCCAATGCTCTTGTCCTCACTGGTCATTAAGTAGCTGCCAAATCCTACTTTCCAGCACTTCTATAGTTCTGGTCACCTCATTACAGGAAGGATGTGGAAGCTATGAAGAGGGTGCAGAGGAGATTCACCAGGATGTGGCCAGGATTGGAAAATAAGTCAATGAGGCAAGGTTAGCAGACCTAGGGCTTTTCTCCTCAGGGCAAAAAAGGATGAGAGGTGACCTAATAGAGGACTACAAGATTGAGAGGCATAGATAAGGTAGACAGCCCACAAGGGCAGAAGTAGCAAACACCAGATGACATCTGGAGTAATTTTTAACACAGAGAGTTGTGATGCCTGGAATGCCTTGCCAGGGGTGGTAGTGGAGGCTGGAACATTAGGGGTAATTAAGAGGCTCTTAGACAGGCACATGGATGGAAGAAAAATAGAGGGTTGGGACGGTTTCATTTTGGGGGGGGGGGGGGTAGGTATATATAGGTCGGCACAACATCATGGGCTGAAAGGCCTGCACAGTACAGTTATATTCTATGTTCTATATCATGGTGTTTCATGTGTTCATCTAAATATTTCAGCTTTATTCCTCAGCTATATCCTGCAGTTGTTTGGTGTCTGAAATTGAAAAAATACAGATTTGCCTTTACCTGCTTTGTCCCTCTATCCTCTTCTCCCAGCACTGAAGCTCAGTTCAGTCTTAGTTGTATCAGGTTCTTGAGCATTGCCACACAGCAGCAGCTCATCTTTTCATGGCACGTAGGCATCCTAGCCTTGACAAAGGGCTGAGGCTCAAACTATTGGTTATGTATCTTTACCTCCTATGGACGCTGCCAGACCTGTTGAGTTCTTCCAGCATTTCTGTGCTTTTACTACAATCACAGCATCTGCAGACTTTTGTGTTTCAACCCAAGTTCCTTCATAGGAACATTATCAAGCAAAACGGATAAGCCCATTACTGCACAGAACAGTACAGCTTTATTCCATATCGTTCTAGTCACCACATTATCAGGATCTATACCTGTGAGGCTGCAGTTCGAATTTTTCTGCATCTCTACATTGTATAAGACAATAAACTCTCATCACATTTCTCTGGAGGGGATGCAGAGGAGATTCATAAAAATGTGGCTGGGACTGGACAACTGTAGCAATGGGAAATGATTTGGAACAAGAAAGAACGAATGAGAATTGATTGCCAAGTACAATGTACAGATGCAATGAAAATCTTACTTGCAGCAGTTCCCAGTTATATCGACAATGGTGAAAATATAATTAACACACAAGACACCATGAAGAGAATAAAAAGGTAAACAATATAAAAGGAAAAGAAAAGAAATAAATGACTACATATTCACTGTTGGCCAACAATGCTAAAACAGAGTTGTGTCAGTATTGGGGAGAGATCATTAGTAGTGTTGCTTCTTCAAGAAACTAGAGGTGCTGAACAGACTTTTGAGCCTTCCGCCTGAAGGTAGCAGTGAGAGGACGTGTGGCTGTGGTATTGGGGGTCGTTATGCTGTTGGCTTATTTCTTGAGAAGGCCTGAGGCTGAGTTAACCAAGAAGCATAAAATTATGAATCGGCAGGATATGAAATATTAACTGTTTCATTATCCAGAGATAGCTGGGCTTATTCATGAACTGTTTCTAGCATTTTCTGTTTTTCTTTCAAGATCCGCTTCCCATAGCTGAAGGGTCATAATACAAAGGGCTTAGGTGTCAAGTGATTGGTAGAGCTGAAGAGGATGTTTGTCATCTGGAATTCACTGCCTAACACAATCCCTCACAATAGTAGGAGAGTGTTTGGATGCTTTTCATGAAGAGCCTTCAGCTGCCAGGTTGATTATTCATCTAAATCTCTCTCACCCTGCCTCGTTATTTTAAATGTTGCTGACGACATCCGTTCGGTTGCCTTTATCCCTTTTTGAGGCGAGCAACTAATTTTGCCTGGTAACTCTCTAAGAAGTCTCGAAAAGACAGGTTGTTGCTATGCGGCAATACTCAGAGACCTGATCCTTTTCCAGCTCACAGTCAGTTACCAAAAACAAACCATAGGTTGTCTCTAGTCATCTCCAGTTGGAGGTTTCAGAGTCATTTCAAGTGGAGCAGAATTAACACGTCAATCAGAATTTAATTCAACAGATTGACAGCAGAGAACAGAACTTCAGGGAAGGTCGAGCGATCAAAAGGGAGTTGCAAATACAACACCCCCTCCTCCCACCAACATCTTGCTGTGACACAGTTCTCACTTCTCCAGTCCTTGCAGGTCTAAATAATACTAAATAAGCCTTCTGCTTTGTAATCTCCTTCACGCTTGCAAATTTTCTTAACTCTTAATAAACCATGTTTTAATTTGCATGCAGAACTTATTTTCTAATTTATTTCTGAATAAAAATACCATTAGTTTTATAAATAGCAGCACATCAGGAAATTATAAATCACGGGTCAAGCCTCAGCCACCATTGTGTCCATTTTGTGCATTTCACTTTATGAAGATGAAAAAAAAGATGGAAGTGCTCCCTGAGCCTGCTGTAACAGCTGCGCTGCTACTGATGTGCACCCAGGAGAGCAGTGAGTGGAGACACAGAGTTCCTCCGCAGGGGTCCTACCACTGTATGTTGTCACCTACAGCTCCATACAGGCTTTAAACAGCCTATTAGAGGAGCCTGCATTTTTTTTAAACGTCGTGTAATCATGTAGGTATGTGCCCAAGATGGAGACAACAGTGCTGGGCAGGGTACCACAATGGGTTGCAGACTCCAGAGAATCAGCATCAGAAATAAGCACTGCACCCCTCCCCCCACCCTGTAGAAAAGAAGAAGTCCGGTAGATGACCCTATAGAGAAGATGACCAAGGCAGCAGACCAGCAAGAAGCTCAGCGGCTGAAACACACACAAAGGTTGTGGGCTGCTGGCAATTTGCGATTGAAGGATCTTCAATCTGCGGGCTATTGGAGACTAGCTCATGGGAATCAGATATCAGGAGGGCACTAAAGGCAAGATGGGCTCTTGAAGAGCCTTGGAGTGCTGAAGGCTTCCCGATCATATCAGAGGCATGGATGTGGCATTCAGGTTGCCAATGGTTTGAACTGGAGACTATGTGGCTGCAGAGACTGTGGGAGCGCTGGAGGTGAATCCATGGACACTCTTTTGCTCCTTTTGTTAGGGGAGCCAGGCAATGCTCATGGTGACTCTTTGTTTGCCTTACAGCAGACAAAAATGTAAGTATATATTATTTTTGTGTTATTATATGACAATTAAAGGAACCTTGAATATTCAAGATGCAAGGTCATGAGAGTGTGGAGTAATTAATTGGAATGTCATGAAGGATGAGAGATGTTGACTGTGGAGTGTCTGGTGAATCTCCGAATGTTCTCCTCAGACACAGGTTAAGAAAAAGTTAATAAAGGAATTT
The DNA here is from genome assembly GCF_036971445.1 of Narcine bancroftii. Taxonomy (NCBI): domain Eukaryota; kingdom Metazoa; phylum Chordata; class Chondrichthyes; order Torpediniformes; family Narcinidae; genus Narcine; species Narcine bancroftii. The sequence goes on from NC_091473.1 coordinate 250,639,243, forward strand.
AGGATAATGAAGGTTTTGATAGAGTAAATTGAGAAGCTGTGACCCGGTTCGCCTGCAGATCGGTGCAGCTCGCTACAAGGGCGCAATTTATTGAGGTTTTACATTTAACAGGTTAAAGGATGATGGGATTCAATGAGAGATGAAAGAGGAACAGTTTACGTTTTGGAATTTGAACTTTCTTCCCACAACTCCTTTCTCATCACTCTTCATCTCACACAATCAGCTATTCTTTGTTTCTTCAGTTTATATTTTTAACTTCCTGTACAGTGAATGTACACATTCCTATGAAAGCCTGGCCACCTGGGTTAGGTGTATTTGGAGAAAACATTTGGGGTGGAGTTGCCTGTGTTATATCAACCAGGGGGCTCAGTACTTTATTTAGGTCACTTTTATTTCCTTTTTATTACCTCTGTTGTGACCAATATTGAGTCATCCAAAAGAAGACCAATAACATCTCAATGTGTGATATATTTACAGCAAGAGGGGATGGGATGAGTGTGGAAATTACAAACCCTCTGCCTCAGGTTGATTATGTGTTGGCTACAACTGAGTCATGCTTTAATTTTGGTCCCAAGTTGGCCTCCATTTTCACCTAAGGAAGATACTTCTCAACTCTCTAATGAGCAGTGGAAAGGCAGGAAAAACTGGTATCAGGATGATGGATGAAAGGTGGCACAGTTGGCATAGCAGTTGGCACAACGCCTATCCAGCACCAGCAATCAGGATGGGACCAAGGTTTGAATCCCGCACTCTCTGTAAGGAGTTAATATGTTCTCACTATGTTTGTGTGGGATTTCTCTGAGGGCTCTGGTTTCCTCCTACCATTCAAAACATACCGGGGGTGCAAATTGGACTGCATAGACTTGTGGGCCAAAATGGTCTGTTACCGTGTTGTATGTCTAAATTTAAAATTATACTGTTTCAGCATCTGATTATTCTCCTTCCACCAGAACCGAATGCATGAGAGTCTCCATCTTTTCAATAGCATTTGCAACCACCGATACTTTGCAGCCACCTCCATCGTGCTCTTTTTGAACAAGAAGGATCTGTTCGAAGAAAAAATCAAAAAAGTTCATTTGAGCATCTGCTTCCCTGACTATGATGGTACTTTAAATTTTTTCATTCCATATTTCTAGGCAGGAAATTTGATATGGAATTGTAGAGTAATTTGAAATGAGTAACATTTATTAATCAGTCCCAGTCCAGTTCATGGTTGAACACAGTGGTTCTCAATTTTTTCCTTTCCATTTACATGCCACCTTAAGTATTCCCTTACTAACTACAGAACACTCATGGCATTCCTGTGCCATAGGTGTTCTGTGGTAAGGGATTACTGAAGGTGGTATGTGAGTGAAAAAACAAGTTTGAAAACTACTGGTTTAACAGAATGAAACAGGAAAGTCTGTCGACTGTGTGATTGTAGTTAATAGACAGAAATGCTGGAGAAACTCAGTTGGTGCCGCAGTGACCATAGGAGGTAAAGGTATAGAACTGACGTTTCAGGCCTGAAGCCTGTGAAAAGGTATGAGCAAAAAGCAGGCAGGCACCTGAATAAAAAAGTGGGGGTGGGAAGAGGGGGCAGGGAGAGGAGCATAGGCCAACAGCCAAGAGGCCATAATTGGACATAGGTAGGAGGACAGGAGAGGAAAGGTGAGAATTGATGGGGAGCTAGAGAAAAGGAGATAGAGTGAAAGGAAAAGAGACAGGAGGTGGGGAACTGGAGGAAATAGGAAAAGGGAAAGAGAGGGGTGGGGGAGGGAGGCCTATCGTAAACCAGAGAAGTCAATGTTAATTCCATCTGGTGCCTAGACAGAATATTGGGTGTTGTTCCTCCAATTTGTTGGTGGTCTCCATCTAGCAGTGCATGAGACCATGGATATTGGCAATGGAATTGAAATGGATTGGCACTGGGAGATCCCGGCTATTACAGCTGTCAGGGTGAAGATACCTTGAGACAGATCTTACTCATCATTAGCTGGCAATTTTGTCAGGAAGCTTTGCTGGATTGGAATGCTCAGGTTGGTTTGTTCCTTACTTCTGTACCTCTGCGTTGAAACACAAAGTCACAAGTGAGTGCAGTTATCACCACTGAATCCAGTGGAAAACATCTTGAAGAGGGGTAAGGTTCACCCTTTGCTTTACATCAGCTGGTGTTAGTTTCATGGATTAAAAACAATCGCCGCTACGTATTTACTTTATGATTTCAAAGAATTGTTGATCATTTAAGAAATTTCCATGTAGTCATTTTATTTTTCTTTAATATAATGATCTAAATCTATTTGAATATGTTTTTAAATTTCTCTCTAATGTCAAAAGACATCAGGGCAATTCTGCAAGTGAAGCCTCGTATCTGCCACCTGAGGCACAGATCTCGGTCGGTTTGTGTATTGCAGACTTTAAGGTCTATCTAAGGGCAAGTGGAGCCATGGGAGAAACACAGTGGTGTTGGGATGGAGGAAGACAGGCAGTGGGTCAGATTCATTGCTTTCACCTTCAAGTTCTCTCCATCATTTCTGAGTTAAAATTAAATGCTCTTCTTTGTGGTCAGGCTAAATGATCATTGCTCTGACTCAATAACAGCCTGTCCTTGACTGTCATCTTACAGTCACTGTTGTTCATTGCATGCTGAATAACCTCCTTTATTGTCCTCCAACTCTAGGTCCCAATACATATGACGATGCAGCCAATTACATCAAGAGCCAATTCCTAGACCTGAACATGCGAAAAGACGTCAAAGAAATTTATGCACACATGACATGTGCCACTGACACACAAAATGTCAAGTTTGTGTTTGATGCTGTGAAAGACATCATCATTAAAGAAAATCTTAAAGACTGTGGACTTTTCTGAACATTTCAGCTTTAACCCATTGTCACGTATGTTGATACCATTGCCATTTATACATTATTATGTTCAATTGCTTTCCTATTTAGTTTTCAGCTTAAAAGTAGATTGTTCACACACAGTATTTTGTACGTGATCCTAGATGCTGACGAAGTTGAGTTACGTGTCCTGCCTCTTTTACTCACGGAATGTCGACTTGCCGTGTAAAAAGACACTGACCCTGAAAAATGCCGCCTTTGTTCATTTCAGTGTAAACGAACAAGGCTAGCTTAATGGCGGGACTTATGGAAATATGGCAGAACTTCCGTGAAAAAAAAATGTGATCATCAAGATCCCCTTTGTGCAAATGCACATCTGAAACACAATTCATTTAGCTGTGATCTATCCACAGTTGCATTGCATCAGTCTGGCCCATACTTAAAGGGGCTGGATAATTTTAGGACAGAATAAGTTTTGAGACATTTTACTGCCACGAGGTCCAGAGTATCATCAAACAGAACATTTCCAAGCTCTGAGGATCCAGATGAAAATGTTCATCTTGAAAGAGGGTGGAGTTGGCTGTTTGGAGATCTATTTCAGATCAACGATCATAGATTCTGCCCATTTCATTCATCTGCGAGAAAAGACCCCATAGTGCCACAAAACCATTTGTTCTTAATATTACTTCAGTGTCTTAATGTCTAATCTGATATCTCATTTATTATAAACACTGAGTGAAGAACATTTTAAAACCATTCTTAAATTCACCATTCAATTATTTACACCTACTTTTTGGGCTTAACTATAATTGAAAGTAATATTCTAAAGGTAAAGGTTCCCTTATTATCATGTAATACTACATTTACAGAACTTCACATATGTTACATTCTAACTTTTGTCTCCACTTAGTGTCTCCACTTTGTCCAGTTCCCCTCACAGAAACCCACAGCACCTAGTGTTCCCAGGTCTCCCCTCCTATTACTGACCAGTCCTAAGCCTGTTTAGCTTCTGAGATCAGACCATCTTGGAACACCAGGTCCCGCAGAGCCTGAATTTAGTTACACTCATTTAACTATTTGATGTGTCATCATCAACTTTTCTCTTGCAACGTGAATGGCTTACATCTCAGATATTTAATAGTGTAGATCATTCCAGTTAATAAATGTTTAAATAATTTGCTTTCTTGGTATTCAGAATTAGATGGTGTGCTCAAACTGCAGTCCAATTTGAGCATTGTGCAAACATGTTTGAATCGACAAAACTTATCAGCTGGAAGAACTCAGTGGATCAATGAGCATCAGGGAGAGAGAAAGAATTGTCAATGTTGTGGCTCGACCTGCTGAGTTCCTCCACATTGGTTTTTGCTCCCCAGTCTCTCGTGTGTCATATGTTTGAATCAACCTTGTTATCAACAGGAATTGGGCAGAGGAGCCAAAAATAACAGTTGCATTTACTTTATGATGATGGCTGCTTTCTTGAGATAGATAGTAAAGAATCTACATCACCTTGATTACAACCTCTTCTCACTGCTATCTTCAATGAGAAGGTACAGGAGTCTCAAGGCCATGTCTAAGATTTTTTCTCTCTCTGCTATCAGGCTCTTGAACCTCCCTGTACCACCCTAACTGTAGCACTGGAGATCTGATGGCACTATTGAAACAGCACTCTTTTGGCTCTACTGCATCTGTGAACATTTATTTATCCTTTTAAATTTTGACATACAGCACAATAACAGGCCCTTTCAGCCCACGAGCCCGTGCCGCCCAATTACACCCAACTGACCTACAACCCCCTGTACGTTTTGAACGGTGGGAGAAAACTCACACGGACATGGGGAGTGTTCAAACTCCTTCTAGACAGTGCTAGATTCAAACCCTGGTCACTGGCACTGTAACAGCATGGCGCTAACCGTGCCACTCTTAAAAAATTTTTTCTCTTACTAATGTATACTTATTGTTTCATGGTGTGTTTTACATACTGTTATGGCTGCAACCAGCAAGAATCTGACCGTTGCACTTATTTATATGACAATGCACTGATTATCATTGTTTACCTCCAGCCATAATTGTTTTCCATTTTGTGATTTGAAGACAACAGAAAGTTTTAAAAAAATAATGGTTCCATGTCATGACGCTGTAGTAATGTCCTGCAAATATTGTTGTTTTATAATATAAAGTGAGATTTTAATGGTGTACAAACCATAATTAATGTCCAGAAAAAATCTTCGGCATTACCCAATTAATTTTAGAGTTGGAACAAGAGGGCATGAGTTAAAGGTAAGAGGGCAAAACTTTAGGAGAAATATTAGAAGATGCTTCTTCACTCAGAGAGTGGTGGCAGAACGGAATGTTCTTCCGAATGAGATAATTGCGGCAGGGTCCCTTCTGTCATTTAAGAAAAGGTTGGATGTGTACATGGAGGTGAGGGGATATTGGTGGAGAGCGAGAGGATTGAGCGAGTGGAGTTGTTCAAGTGAACCGATGCGGACTCGAAAGTCCGACATGGCCTGTTTCTGCTCTGTAAATGGTAAATTCTTCACAAAATTTAAAATATTTGTTTTCCAAAATTATTTAATCTTTGAGGCAAAAAACATTATTATTTGTTTAATTTATAAAATTTAACGTGAAATTGGGCTTTTGCTTTCTGTGAGAATTCTTTACCAGCTCCCAGACATCATTTATCCTAGAATTCCACATTGCAGCAAAATCCCAGTCTTTGGAACAAATGTTGATTTGGGTTCTCATCTGCTTTCCCTCTACAGATGCCTGCTGGACCTCCAGAACATTCATTGTATTTTCAGTTTTAATGTGGATATCCAGCATCTACAGTATTTTATTTTGGTGTTCCATACACACGTACCTTCAACTCAAAAACTCCAAATTTTCACATTTCCTGATGCCATCGTTAATATTGTTTTCATCTGAACAATTCAATTCAATAAGCCAACATTTTGAGGATCCCTGTTCACAACATATCAATGGCAGGAAAGTGTTTACTGGCAATTCCTTTTATAAAATAAAATATGTCTGATTTATTGCAGCAACTTTAAAAATAAATTTTGAGTTCTATAGGCTCATTCTAATTGCTTGCTAATTTTTGTATTTCATCCATTTTGTTTTGCTGCATTGGTGTTACAAAGTCATCATTATAAATGTTAAAAATAATGACTATAACATTTTAGTTTTGTGGATCAACTTGTTCGGCATCTCGTCCGACTCACCCCTATTCATCATGTTAAGTGTAAAAGTAAATCATTTAAATGCAAATACTTTGTTACTCACAATGAATAGCATTTAATGTATCACAGAAGACTATGAAATTATTAATTGAAATAGCGGTATGCTTTCTTTCTGAAGTAGAATTTCTTTCTTTCTTTTATTTAATAAATCTTTTTTTAATTATATGGTTCCCTAAAGTGTAATAGAATGAGAATGACCATATATGAGGTGATAATACTGGCTGAGGTTTGGGAATAAATTGACATAATGTCAGTCTAAATCATAATGGGGTGATTTAGATCCATGTGTATAAAATGAGGGAGTCCAGCATCAAGTTCAATGCCAGGATGTGCATGGAAGCAGTCAGTGGATCTGTTGCCTCAACTCCATTTCAATCCTGATCTCTAATGCTGGGCATGGAGTTTGTACATTTTAAGTCTCTGAATGGGTTTCCCCTGTGGGTACTCTACTTTCCTCCTACCTTATAATAAACGGTGAAGATTGACAGGTTAAGTAACTTGAGGTGAGGGGGTAGTCTGGACCTAATGGGAAAAGTTTTTAAAAAATGGGTTCAGTATAAAGTGCTTGAAAGTTTAGTGGGCCAAAGAGCCCATTTCTGTGCTAGACATCTCTGCAGCAACGTGGCAGAACTGATAGTTACCAAAATTGAAAAGAAAGCTATTAACAAAAATATTTTATGTGGGAAACACTAATGGGATCCTTACACCATACAAAAGTAAATTGCACTGTCTATTTAGTTACCCACTTAAGCCAAGCCAATCAAAATTTAGGCATGATAGAGTTAAGTCTAGAAAAAAACTAAATGAAATGTGAAAACAAGATGTTCTTACACAAGGAACAAGGGCATACTTCATCCAAGGTTACTTACATTTTCTTATATTGATTTTCTTTGTAATACAAAAGCCAGCTATTAAAATCATTAATCAGGTTTTATTATTTAATCAAGCACACTATACATCAGGAAATTAGAATTAAATGTAAACAAAATTATGAAGAAATTTGCAGATGATAATCTTGTATATGCCTGCAGGAATGCATCCAGAGCAGAAAGATGACAAATGTAATTCAATTCTAAGAAAATGTATCTGTGGGTGGCAAAGGAATACAATGGAAATGATGCAATGCAGTAAAGTGAACTAAAACAGGCTGCAGAACATGTGCCCATACAGAGGTAGAATAAGGTGGCTGGGAATACATAAAGCACAAATACAATTTTGGTGCGAGTCAGGACTGGAAAATTTACCTTCAAGAAAATGGAGATCAAAAAAAATTATGGGAATTTAAAATGGGGTGAAGAAATTATTTCCCCAAGTATTGGGGTCATTAATTAGGGTGCAACAAAGGATTAGAAAAAGGGGGGGAAAAAAACATGGTTTTGAAAAAAGATCTTGATTCAGCTGGAAATGGAAATCATCTCCACAGGTATTTTGGACGGCCTTGTCAATAGTTTGGATGGATTGCTGAGCTCCAAATATCTGAGAATTTGATGTATTTAAGCATCTTACTTTTGCTTTAAGTGGTGGTAAATGTTGACATGCAGCACAGCGACAGGCCCTTTTGGCCCAAGAGTCCGTGCCACCTAATTACACTACTCAGTTTTTTGAAAGGTGGGAGGAAATTGGAGGTCCCGGAGGAAACCCACACAGACATGGGGAGAACATACAACCTCTACAGATGTGTTAACATTCAAGTAGCATCACAAACAATAAAATTGAGTAGATTAAAATTCTCTTTGGGGGAAAAACTCAATATGTAGCTATCAGGTTGCATCTTTTACTGTTGATAAGTGTGTTATTATTCAGCCATTAGCTATTCTTGCTTTGTGGCTCAGAGTTCACGTCTGTGTGTCATTATTCAGCCATCAGCTATTCTTGCTTTGTGTGCTCAGAGTTGATGTTATTTTGTGTCTGTGTTGGTTCATTGGCTCCAGAAAGGAGATATAAAGGCCTTTTTTTCCATTTATTTCCATACTGAGAGTCCAAGTGACAACCTCTCGCTCCAAATAGCTTATATTTTTATTTTTAAAATAGCCACTATGTTAACAAATAGAGTTTGTGCAAACAAGATTCATCGTCTAATTCACAAGAATCATTTTCAGCTGAAGCTTCCATTAATGAACCTGTTGAATATTGCTTTATTCAAAAGAAAAAAAAAATCAGTGCAGTTTGGCACAACTTTACAAGTTGCTGAGACATCACCTCAAAAGGGCAGTCAGAATATTTTTGAATTATTCTTAGAATCATTGGAAAATATCAGCTCATTGTTAAAGAACATTATCAAAGAACCACAAACTACCCATGATTGTTGTTGAGGTATTATCAAGATCAAATGGACACATGAAAGAATTTGTAGCAAACAATCCCTTCCCCTCAATTCTCAAAGGACAAACACAAAGCTGAAGAACATTTCTGCAATCAGACATCATGAACTGGCTACTCATTTTCCCATTCTCCTTGCAAGCTCACTCATGGAGAATTGTGAAAGCTTTGGGGGGTGGGGGTGGGGGGGAGTTGATATTTAACATACATTAAGGAGTCAAGATTGCAAAATTTATATTTAAGCTCTTGTTTAGCCTGCATTCCACACAGAAAAGTGTCTTGCTGAAAGAACTGCAAAGAATCCTATAATAACCAGATAAAGGAAGATATGAAAATGACTGCCACTTGAATTAACTCAATAAGGATGAATAGAATTTTTGATTGGCATGGCATTTTACAACAAAGACTTGCACACTGTCAGTGTACCCACCCATTGTGATGAAGGATCAAGTGTAATTTGTCACTTTTTTTGTTCTATTGCTATTGGAGATTTGATGTAAAAATCTTTTAGATGTATTAAAAATTACACTGGAGTATAGTTTGAAATGAAATGTTAAGAGTGATTTGAAGAGAAAGCAAGCACTTGATCATCAATATTTGGGGAGCAGGAAGAATACAGATAAGAACCTGCTTCTGCTGCTACACCAGAATGGAGAAGTTGGTCCTTTTATGCTCTTGAATCTTCAGTGCTGGGCCTGAAAGCCAGCACATCCACTTGCTCACTTAACACTATTAGAGCTCAGTTAAAATGATCATCAGAATTTTCCATTATTTCACAATCAAGAACTAGCAACCACCCTCATTTTTCCAAGTTACTGTTGCAAACAGCTGAATGGAGCCCAGGAACTAGCAAGGCATGAATGGGATGAAATTAAATAGGATACTACCTAGTAGCGATATAGCAGAACCTTCTACAGAAATAGAACACTTGTGTTATAGTATTTCTTACGCACAAGAGGCCAGATGCAGCAACCTTTACAACACTTTGGTTCGAGTGATTGCATTTTGATAGGGATTCAACTCTTCTACTGTGGAATCAGAATTTATGGTCATGAAATTCAGTGTTTTACCGCAGCATCGTAAGTGTAAACATTCATATAACTATCTCATGACATTGATATAAATAAAAAAATATAGTGCACAAAAAGTAAGGCAGTGTCTGGTTCATTGATTATTCAGGAATCTGCATCATCAAGCTGTCCTCGTCTTCTGGCTCCTGTATCTCCCCCCCCCCCCCCCGATGGTAGCAGAGTGAAGAAGGCATGGCCTGGGTTGTGGAGGGTCTTGGAGGATAGAGGTCGACTCATGTAGATGTCCTTGATGGAGTGAATTCTAGTGTCCATGATGTCACAGGACATGTTAATAACCTCTGGAGTTTATTCTTGTTCTGAGAGTTGGTACCTCCATACCAAACTGTGATGCAATCATCTAGAATGCTCTCCACAGTATACCTGTAGAAGTTTACAAGAATCTTCGGTGACATACCAAATCTCCTCGGTAATCTCACTAAGTATAGCCGATGGCGAGCTTTCTTTGTGATTGGATCAACATGAAGGCTCCAAGGCAGATCCTCTGAGATGTTGACACCCAGGAATTTGAAGTTCCTGACCCTCTCCACAACTGAGCCCTCTGAGGACTGGGTATGTTCCCCTGACTTCCTTCTGTACTTGCCAAAAAAACTGAAACCAACTCATAATTAGTCAAGTACAAATCTCCAGTTTTCAATAAATTCTTAATTTTTTCACTGTACATTTTGTGAAATTGTATCTGAGAATTCTGGCTGAGTGTATTTCTCCATCACCTACATCTGAAAAAACACCTGAAGCAGCCACATGGAGACCTTTAAATGACTCAGCTTCTGGGAACTACATCTCTTATTCCAGACCTGTCAAGCCCACTATTGAACTTGGCTTCATTGCTCCCAATTTTTAGCAACTCATCCAGATGCAATGATAATGTGAAACCAAAGACTTCACAATTATTAAGGCCTTGGTTCTTCAATCCCCATCACCACCACCTGGTCATGACATGAACATTGATGTGGGTAAATATTCTCCACAGATTACATCTCAGAAATACAAATAAAAATCTATAGTTACATCATACTTAGTTATGAACCAACTTTTACCCAGCATGTTCTGTGCACAAATTAGCCACTTTTTTCCTTTCAAACCAATTTAAAATTCATCCCAATGCTCCATAAACCATATATCACAGGCAAGATACACAAATCCTGGAAATCATTTACAGCAAGTTACTGTATGCCAGTTAGTCATCTACTTTGTACATATTCCTTTCAGATTTTAATCACACCTCCAATCTTGGTCTCCTTGTAATTGGAATCTGTGAAGATCAAGGAATCAGAAAGGAGCCCAGGAACCAGACTCTAATGGCGCAGTAATCAACAGATGTTGGAAATCTGGAACAAGAACTGGCAGTACAGAAACCCTCTGCATATCAGGAAGGATCTCTTGGGAAATATTGTTATGCCACTTGCAATCTCTGTAGACTACTAGGGTAGGAGTGACAGCTCATGAGAAATGATGCTCAGAAATTCACGGCACTTAGAGCATAATGTACCACTGGAAATCCATCTCAATAATAATAGACTTTCCAATACGATCTCAAGATATCGGGCAAGACTCACCTGATTGTATCAATTACTCTCCTGTTTGACTTAGCTTTGGCTGTTTTTGATGTGACAGTGGACCGTGGAGAGTGATGGCTAATTCTCGGAGTATGGATTACTGTTATACTTTTGTCAGTTGCTGTCATTGTCATCTGCATCCCTGAACACAGCAAAGGTCCTCCTTGTTGTAGTGGCAAGGTGGTGGGAAGCATTTTCAGGAAGTCTTTCACATTGGGCTCAGCTCAGTAACAATCGGCCAGGCTTCATGTCTCCCTGAAAGGCACCTTTTTAATTGGAGAAAGGTCATTTCACCATATACAGGTGACCCCTGTTTTAGGGAGGGGGTGGATGTGGGCTGTTGCAAGAGAAGGGTGTTCTACAAATTTCCACAACCTGAAGCACATCATGTAAACACAAGCCAGGAAACAAGAGATGAGAAAAACATTGTACAGCATTTACTTTTTCCTCCTCCATACATATTCCATGATGAATTTTATTTTGCATATCATTTTTTTGGCAGTGATTTTGAAGTTCTGCAAGGGTGAATTTCCATTACCCAAATGGCTACAACAAGGAAGTTACCTGTATTTGAAACCATTTGTGGGATCAAAATTCTAACTTTAAGAACAGCAGAATGGGGAGATCTATAAGCAATACTTTTGAAATACTCCCATGAAACTGTCCTAAAAACTTTACTTTCTATCTCAAATGTAGGAATGATGAGATATTAAATGGAAAATATTTTCACTCAGATCAAAGAGGAAAAAAAAAGTAGAAAATGGAGTGACTGATTATGCAAAACAAAATTAATGCACAGCTTCTTGTGAATAAAATTATGATCACCAATGATAGGTCTCAGTACAAGACCCAATTTTTGTCAACAATTTCTTATAAATTTACAGCGCAATTAGCACCAAACTATTACAGCGCCAGCGTCCCAGGTTTGAACCCACTGCTGTCGATAAGGAGTTTGTACATTCTTCCCTTGTCTGCGTTGGTCTCCCCAGATCACTCCCCAATAATTGCAAATTGCAACTAAATAAATTAATAATCAAAGAAACATGAATCTTCAAAACATGAATCGAATGTCTGATTCCAAACTATCTCAATAAAATTACCATTAAAGCTACTTGTTATATTTCAGTGCACAAGTTTTGAAGACTAATCTTTGGAAAATAGAATGCTCAAGCATGACTCACAGTGGAATGTAATTACAAGCTGTGAAATACATGTTGAACAAGAGCAAGATTGAAGAAACCAGGTACAAATAACAAACTGGATTTCTGTAGTGCCAAGGGCAAATAACCTGTCAATTAGAAAAAGGAACTTCCATACGATTCTCCAAAAAAATTTATTTCCTGCTATTTATGATTTTATTAGTTGTGGTGTACATGGCAGTGGTGCATTATAAAAATAATCGTAATTGTTACATCATGCCACTTAACAGATCATAACTAAAATCTTTCTTTTTGATACTGGCTGTTTCTATTATAATCCTGGAATGAACAGGAGGAAATTAGGCTTTTAAAATCAAATTCCAGACCACAATCCCTGCATTTGCAAAAATCTCAACAAAAAGCAGGAAGATACAGCAGCATAAATGGGCATTTCATCAAATTGGACAATTCATTCAAAACGCTTGGCTTGATTTTAAAATGGCTGGATATTAACCCTGATGCATTTTATTATTTGGCAATTTTGAACAATGAATCGCACTCAAATTCTCAGCAGCATTGCTCATTTCTAAACAAATACTGAATTGCACCACCATTTTTGTTAATCATACCATTTTACAAATGGACAAATATATTTACACTAACAATGGCAGACAAAAAGTGCATTCTGGAAAAATGGGGTCACTTTCTGGGCAGATACACCAGTTCTACCAAGACACACAAACTTGAATTACACACATGTATAAAGGACCTTTCGAACCAGAATATAACTATGGCAAAACAGATTTAAACAATTCACGATGATAAAATGTTTAAATACATATCTGGCAACAAATCAAAATGCCACCCAGAGAAAGCTTTCCAATAGTCATAGATTTCAATAACACTTGGTTAAAACAGCTTAATTTTAAAGGAATGTGCAAAAGACAGAAAGTACAATGAACCCCACTTTTTTTTTGAACACCAGGTATGAATCAGAACAGATTTCAGCCAAAAATGCTATTTTAAAAACAGTCCTTAACACAATTAATATCAAATTAATATCTTGCATGCAGTTTTGACTCATGACAGCAGTAATATCGCTTCAAGTTCCTTTCCTGTTTGGCAGACAGCATTACCAGAGAATAAGATAGCCATCTTGCAGACTTCTTTATAGTAACGAAAACCTTACAAAAATAATAATTTTGTTCAATTCAAATCAAAATAGAATAGAGAAAAGCTTTCTATTCAATAGGGCATTATTTAAAAAAAAATTAAGTTTGTGTTTATATATTTAGTAATTTCCAGCTCCCTTTTCAACTACTTTCAATGCAAACATATTAAAGAGTATAAATAAACAAATTTGCCTGTCAGTAGCAAGTCTGCTGTTGGCTCTCACCTAGGTATGCTGTCAAATGGCTGTTTCAGTACAATCCACATTCCTTTAAATTATTTTTGATGATGACATCTGTCACCGCATCAAAGACAAACTGCACATTTTTCGTGTCTGTGGCACAGGTGAAGTGGGTATAGATCTCCTTGGTTTCTTTCCGTCTGTTCAGATCTTCAAAGTGGCACTGAATAAATGCTGCAGCTTCTTTATAAGTGTTGGATCCTGATTAAAGGTAAAGAGGATGGTTTATTTTACATCAGGTTGGTAAACCGCCAAGCTAGCAAATGGAAAATTCTCATTTTTGATGGAGAAATGTGACTAACAGGGTTTAGTTTTGTTAACAATTTGCAGAACAACAGGATCATAATATGTAAAAGGAGAGAGAAATTGCTAGGAGGTCTGGTCTTGCATGTTAAATAAAATCGTACAGGTGTTACTGCCTTAACATGCTTTTTGTTGCATGTAGTCAGGTCAGTAACTTCCTGTCATCTGCCACTGTACAACAGTTAGGTCAGTGGTTCTCAACTCTCCCCCCCCCCCCCCCCCCCACTACCAAACCACCTTGAGTAATCCCTTACTAAGCACAGAGTACTTACGGCATCCCATGCCATAGGTCTCTGTGGTTTGTAAGATATTACTTAAAGTAGTATGCAAGTGGAAAAAAGGTTGAGAACCACAGGTTTAGGTAGACGAATACATAAAACTCAGAAGTACACTGTCAAGAGATACGAATAAAAGCATACACAGCTCTAATTTTGATTATTTTTTTCTAAATCAGACAGGCTTTGACTACCTGAATATCCCGGATAACATATTGTTAAAGGACTTCTCTTAATTTTCTCTTCAAATAGATCCTTTTTGTTGAGGAACAGAATAATAGATGTGTCTGTAAACCATTTGTTGTTGCAGATGCTATCAAAAAGCTTCATACTCTCGTGCATTCGGTTCTGTGGGGTGAAAGTAATAGAGCTTGTGCATTAACAACAAGATCATTTTAACCATTTTCTTAGTTAAACTCACTAAACAAAATAATTGAATAACTATTGGATAATGCTAGTTCCTAAAAATATCATACTAAAACCAGATCTAGTACACGTTTTCTTAAAAGTTTTTTAAATTTTGCTGCAGTGGGAATGTTTCTTTTCTTCAGACACAAACACTGGTTCTGTGACATGAAGGAGTTGTACAGATGGGATCCATTTGTAGAAAGTAAACAGAGGAATAAAGGTTTTGCACTGGTACAGAGGACGCAATATCTGATCTAAGGATAAATAAAACTGGGGAAAAAAACTAAGAAAATGAGATACCAAGGATGGAAAGAAAATAGTTATCGAGCATAGTCTAAAATTATCATTAATTCAACACAGAGGAAATTCTGTGAAAGAGTAAAACTGCGTAGAAATTGTGACAGATTATGTTATTTTATATTGTTTATATAGGTACACGATCCTTTATCCGGACATCTAAAATCCGGCAAGTGGGGTCCAGCAGTTGCGGGAGGTGGCTGAGGGAGACTGCCAGGCGGCGGAGGTGGTTGGGGGGAGGTGGCAGAGGGACTGGCGGTCGGGAGAGGTGGCCGCATAATTCGGGTGGATTTCCGAATTCCATAAAAATCCGAAATTCGGAACACACTGTTCCCCAAGGGTTCCGGATAAAGGATCGTGGTGTACCTGTAGATATATTTTAAAGGAGATAAATTGTGGCAGGTTTTTAAAATCAGAGAGCTCTGCTCAAGCCAGATAGTCCAGGCTCTGGGTGCCTTTGGGAAAAAAAAATTGAAGAATCCCTACAAGGACTTCACAAGTAGGTGTTAATTGGACATTCTGTGGAGTAATGGATTATTGTTTTGGAAAGCAACAGATAAACAAACTCGGAAGATTGGGTCATGTGGTTTTGAGAGAGAGAGAGAGAGAGAGAGAGAGAGAGAGAGAGAGAGAGAGAGAGAATGAATTCAGTTTTACAGTTCAGCAGAGACTGGAACGTCAAGCATGTGGAAAAACCCCATTTTGAAGATGGGTTATGAGTTCTTAGTTCAACCTGCTCAAAGTCCTTGTGGTCCATACAAGAGGAGATGGCTGGCTGTATAATGTTTCATTTGAAATAAGAAAACAGAAAAGGAGCTCTGTGGTGACCTGAAAGAAAGAGGTTATCATCTGGAAAACCCTGATGGTGCAAGATACTGAAGTGGCTGATCAGAAGGAATCAGTTGTGGGTGTCCAATGAGCAACAAATCTCTCTCTGAAAACCGACAAGCCCCTTCCTAAGTGGTAACCATTTACCTTTAAAGCATCAAAGCCTGGTGAAATTCATGAATGTTAAATTCTGTGCACAGTTTAAGAATTGCCTGCAATCAGTGAACTTGGAGTGAGAAGTGAGATTGGACTGTGAATTAAAGAACTTTTCTGAACTTACACAAATTACATACACATGCGGTTAGAATTAGAAGGGGGCTAAATTAGGTTAGTTAATACCAAGTTAAAATTTGATCTGGTTTTCAGGTTTAAAGATAATTAAAAGCAACTTTTGTTTAAGTAACCATTTGTCTTTGGTGAATTTCTATTGCTGCTCGGTTTTGGGGTTCTCTGGGCTCATAAAAATTAAAGAATACATAATAAAGCATTGAAGGAAGCAGACATGGTAAGAATCAGTGAAACACTGGTACAGAAAAATCAATAATGGTGAAAATATAGTAGGCCACACTGTATACGAGTGAGAGAGAGACAAGGACAGAATACTATAAAATGAATCACTCAATAGTGAAGGGAGAAAAGAATATGCAAAATATGAAGAGTGAAAAAAGGTAGGGAATTCAATGACTCTGTCCTAACATTAAATGACCTAAAGGAGGTAGGTAGAGATTAAGTAAACTGTTACAATATGCACTGGGCTCCTTGCTAGGTAATTCTGCAAAAAGACCAGAGATATATCATTGGATCACGTAGTGGAAAGTTAATTAAAGCAGGTAAGTGGAAAAGCGTATGGAGAATTACCTTGAGCCAACAAGCTTCTACATGTCAGCAGGAAAGGGTTCAAGTGTGATTAAAAAAAACTAAACCGATTAAGCAAAATTCATTTCAAAATCTGCGATTCGAATTTGACAAGATGAAATGGCTAACTACAGCACAAAAAAAAAATCACAAAATTAAATATTTAAAATGGTGTTCAAGAAAACAAATATTCCAAGCACGTAGGCAATTCTGTGGATGAATAAAGACATGGGAATAATTGAGGGCAAGAAACAATACACTAATGTAGAAAGAAGACAAGTCAAAGGAATTAGGAGAAAAGTTAAATGCAATCAAGTAGCAAAGGAGGAACTATGAAACTGAATGATCAAGAAGCGAAAAACGAAATGGCAAAATCTTTAGATTCATAAATTGAAAAGCTCAGCAGAATTCGAGGGACAGGCTGGACAATAGCAGAGGTGACAAAGGCAAGATGGTGAGATATTCAATCATTTTTTGCTTCAGGGAGACAAAACAGAAAAATATCACATTGGAAAAAGTATTAAAAAAATTTAAATGAGCATCAACACCTTTACCACAAAGTAGGGCTTCTGATGGATTGTATCATTGCATTTTGAAAGAAATAAAAACTTGTTGAGGCTTTCCCAACCATATTTAATGATCCTTTAGAAAAAAAATTGCTGGAAGAATGGCAAATAGCTAACCATACCTACTTAAAAATGGGGACAGAATATGTTCAGTGGGACACAAAATAATGGAATCCCTACTAAAGCAGGGAAGAACATTCAGAAATGAAAAGTATGACATTCCGCAAGGGTTTCAAAAGGGAACATGCATAACCCATACCTATTTTTGGAATCACTACTATTTATAAATTGGCAGATTTAGATTTTTCAACAGAAATTTACTGTAGATACCAAACTGGAGGAATATTTAAAATACAGAAGCAGTAAAAACAGAAATATTGGAGGGACTCAGCAGGTCTCACAGCATCCATAGGAGACAAAGGTAGACAGAAGCAGTCTATAATACATCACAAGAGGACATTAATAAAGCTGCCAGATAGGACAAGGTTAAACCCTGGTAAATGCAAGATTTTGGTTGGAGGAGTAAACAGGTCTCATTACTTAAAGCAATGAGTAGATATTAAATTTAGACATACAGCTCAGTAACAGGCCCTTTTGGCCCACGAGCCCATGCCACCCAATTAACCTACAACCTGGTAAGTTTTGAATGGTGGGAGAAAATGGAGCACCCAGAGGAAACCCACAGAGACATAGGGAGAACATACAAACTCAGACATGGTCGGATTCAAGTCCAGGTCACTGGCACGGTAATATCGTTGTTCTAAGCACTACATTAACCATTGCATCTGTTCCCAAGGGGAGGTCTTCCAGTCCAGATCATCCGATGTCCTCCTTCAAAATATGTGGCTTCCCCTCAACCACCATCAACTTAACTCTTACCTGCATCTCTTCTATTTCCCACACATCTACCCTGGACCCCTCCGCCCCTAAACGTTAAAAAAAAAACCTGAATTTCCCTTGTCCTCATCTACCACCCCGCACAATTTCCGTCACCTACAACATGATACCGCTACCAGATGAATCTTCCGCTCTCCTCCCTTTCTGCTTTCTGTAGGGTCCACTGACTCCCTTGTCCATTCATCCCTTTCCACTACTTTCCCCCTTGGCACCTTCCCTTGTGACCATATGAAGTGCTAGACTTTTGCCCACACCTCGTCCTTCATCATCATTTGGGGCCCCAAACAACTGAAGCAACACTTCACTTGTGAATCTGCAGAAGTCATCTACCATATTTAGTGCTCCCGTTGTGGCCTTTTCTACATTGGACTCAGACTAGGAGATCGCTTCGCTGAGCATTCTACGCCTCGGTTTGCAGCAATAACAGACATCTCCCAGAAGCCGACTATTTCAATTTTGTGCTCTACTCCTGCTCCAACATTGCATTTTTACTTCAGTCATTTAGTTTACAGAGTAAAGCCTGCAGACAAACTGTACCATCCAACTATGAAAAAAATTATTGAATTATTAATTGTCAAATAAGTGATTGTAAATTGAATTATGAATAGAGATACCAAGTGCAGAAGGTATAGACAAAATTTGTGAGAATATCAGAAATTAGAGGATTTGGTAACTGGTCTCATCAAGAAAAGGCCATGGTCTTTTTATAATGATAAAGTGTACGGTCAGAATGATAGCACTTGTGAGAAAGGTCAAATTTTAATGTAGGCCTTGAATGGCATCCCCACTTTTCAGAACCATTCTTTCAAGTGTGAGGCGATGAATTTTGGAAGGGTAAACCAAGGTAGGCCATACACAGTAAATGGTAGGGCACTGAGGAGTGCGGAGGAGCAGAGATCTGGGAATTCAAGATACATTGTTCCCTAAAGGTGGCGTCACAGGTCGACAAGGTTGCAAGATAGATTTTGGCATCTTAGCCTTTATAAATCAAAGTATTGAGCATAGGAATTTGGATGTTATGTTGAAGTTGTTTAAGACATTGGTGAGGCTGAATTCAGAATATTGTGTGCAGTTCTGGTCACCTAACTACAGGAAGGATATCAATAAGATTGAAAGAGTGCAGAGATTTACTAGGATGTTGCCGGGTCTTCAGGAGTCGAGTTACAGGGAAAGATTAAACAGGTTAGGACAGTAGTATTAGAGTGAATATTAATTTAGAAGTATTAAAGTAAGTTAAAACACAAAATGGAAGCCTGATGCTTGAAAGATTGAGGGTCCACCGTGTGTGTTACAGAGTGGTACGACCTTCAGGAGGCACCAACAGGCAGTGCAGATAAGGGATAAAGGATGTGTGATTTTGCTGAATGTGGAGTAAATGCAACTCAAGAGTTCTGAAACAATATATTATTCAATCTTGATATGGGGGGGGGGGGGTGGAAAACAAGGGGCATTACTTACCTTATAGGTAGAATAATAATATAATCTTTTGGTCCATATTGCTTACTGGAGTGTATAAAAGTTGATACATCCCTTTGTTCGACCCAAGGAGACTGCTTTCGAGGCTGAAAGCAGGAAGGGTTCTTCCAGGTTAACTTGGCGTCTAATAAAGAGTTAACTGAACTAGTTCTGTGCGCTATGCTTGATTGCACCAGGAGCAACAGAAACCCACTACAACAAGGTCTTTATTCCTCGGAGCAAAGAAGAATGATTTTACAAGACTATGAGAAGTATAGACAGAGTGGATGCGAGTAGGTTTTTTTCCCACTTAAGATTGGGAGAGATAAATACGAGAGGTCATCATTTTAAGTTGAAAGGGGAAAGGTTTAGGGGGGAACATTAGGGGAAAGTTCTTTACTCAGAGTGGTGGGGTGGAGTAAGTTGCCACCTGGTGTGGCGAATGCAGGCTTGATCTTGAGTTTTAATAAATTAGATAGATGCATGGATGGGAGAGGTCTGGAGGGTTATGGAAGGGAACTAGCAAAATAATGGTCAGCACAGACTAGAAGGGCCGAATAACCTGTTTTCTGCGCTGTGGTCCAGAAATAAACCCCCAATGCTTGGCTCACTCTCTTTATGCACTTAATGTCTTGGAATGCAACCTTTCATGATTGCTATATTTGCCAAGATCCTTCGTCACTATCCCAAGGGTCTTGCTCTTTCAAAATAATTTCCATGAATTCCAAATGGAATTCAAAAGAAATACAATTACCCACAGACTGGTGACAATATGGAACTTGCTATACCACAGAAGCCAATAGATCCTGTATCTGCAAGAGGTAATGGACAAGCATGAATGATGTGAGAATCGAGAATTACATGATAGATTTTGTTGAGAAATGATGGGAGGAGGATCAAAGCATAAACAGTGGTTTGGATTAGATCAAACATTTACAAGGTGGACAACAGGCGACACATGATCTCCTAAATAAAGGAAATTCAACTCATTAGCCCATGAATAAATTAATTACATTTCTCCTTCCTCCCACCCACCCAGTGTTTGACATTTTCTTCTATTAAATATGGACACAACTTCAAAGTCCAGTCATAATGAATTCCACAGTTGATCAAAGATCTGAAATCTCAAAAATGCATCCCTTATGCAGATTTATACAAAACTAATATGGGAGTTCCATACAATAAAATATTTGAATTCAAATTAAAAATGCATACATTTTCAATGCAATATATACAGGGGTGGCCAACCTTTAAATTTAGATATACAGCATGTTAACAGGTCATTTCGGCCATGAGTCCATGCCGGGGTTGAAGGTTAATTGGGTGGCACGGATTTGTGGGCTTAAATGGCCTGTTATGTGCTGTATGTCTAAATTAAAAATTTTTAAATAAAAAGGTTGGCTACCCCTGCAATATAATACAATCTATGGGACCAGTTGACCCTTCTAGACTGCACCAAAACATCATTCCTCTAGTCCAGAGGTGGCCAACCTTTTAATTTTAGATTTTTAATTTAGACATACAGCATGAAAACAGGCCATTTCAGGTCACGTGTATGTACCAGGAGTGTAGGTTAAGTGGGCGCCATGGACATAGGCCGAAATGGCCTGTTACTGTGCTGTATGTCTAAATTAAAAATGTAAAATTAAAAGGTTGGCTACCTCTGCTCTAGTCCCACCCATTCCAGACCACTCTATCCAACTTATTATCAAAACTTAAGAGGGAGCTTGCATTTACCAGGTCAGATTGCACCTCGTACCAAACTCCCACCACTGAGTGAAGAAGTTCCCTCTAAACCTTTCACCCTAAAGCCATATCCTCTTGTATTTATCTCTTCAAATCTAAGTGGAATGAGCCTACTCACATTTACTCCGCTTATTCCCCTCATAATTTTGTAAATCTCTATTATATCTCCCCTCCTTCTTTTACACTCTAAGGAATAAAGTCCCAACCCGTTTAATCTTTCCCTGTAACTCAACTCCTGAAGACCCATCAACATCCTAGTAAATCTTCTCTGCACTCTTTCAATCTTACTGATATCCTTCCTGTAGTTTGGCGACCAGAACTGCAAATATATATATATTTTTTTTACAACATTTTCGCATAATTTTAAAAAATATTTTAAAATACACAACTTTCAGTAAAAACACAGACCACAATAATAGTACAACCTATTCCACTCATATTTTGTGTTCTTTCCGTAACAACTGAAATTTACCAATTCCATTCACCATCTTGTATTGCCTTCTGTTGCATCCCTTAACGTCCAATATATTATTTTGACCATTGAAATACATTAAATGTTATTAACCTTCCTCCTGTCAAGTCAGGATTCAATTTCTTCTCCATTTTAATGAAATAATTAATCTTTAAAATATTCCTTACTTCTGACAAATTGTTATTGGTTGGATCTTGTTATGCTTGTAAGAGTTAAAGCCTTTCACTCAGCACATGATATAATGTAAAATGATAAGATTTAAAATTTCCCAATTCCTCTTAGAATCCAGACCAGAATTTTATCCTCTCCCTATTCTTCCTCTACCCCACCCCCTTCCATCCACTACCCAAGTCCATGTCCCATTTGCCTGTATATCATGCTTCTCTGTTTCCAGAAAGTCATCTTTCCTCTTGATACAAGAGGTCATTTATTGGTTAGGAACTCAGCTGGCCAAGGTCTTTTGGAATACCAATCATTAAAAAAAAAATCAGATTTCTTTTATCAGAAGAATGGTTTTAATTGTACTATATATTCTTATTTCTCAATAGTTATTTCAGTCATTTAAAAATTAAATGACAGTAATCTTGTAAACTAAACTGAAATTCCATAACACTCAATCTGAGCATCTACACAAATGCAACAGTTTGAAAAATCCTGTAAAGACACAACCTTGGCCTACTTTGCTGGTAAATACAGATAGATACAAATTAGAAAATTACGCACCATTTCCTCATCTTCAGCAAGCACAAGATCGTAATCACTCAAAGCCACACAGAATATTATTGCAGTAACACCTTCAAAGCAGTGAATCCACTTTTTCCGTTCTGATCGTTGCCCTCCTACGTCAAACATCCTTAGACATTGAAAACATTAAAGTTTTCATTAAATGCAACAACTAATTAAAACTGCTAAACATTTAATAGCCTCCAAAAAATCTTAAGAGTCAGCGCATTGGTTGAATCTGTACATTTTAGGCAACAGCTTTTGCTGCATGCTTGTAACATCAACATGCAAGCTTTTACAGATCATTACCAATCTGTGCAATGTAGACAAGGCTAAATATGCTAGAAAACATTGATCTTTCAACAAACAATATTTATATAAAATAAAGGATTACAAGTATTTATTCCTACACTCAATGCATACTTCGCATATAAATTTTTATTGCTAGCCTAATCTTAGATGCTAGAAATAACAAAATGCTGTTGGTACTTGGAGAGAGGAAGCACTATGAAGAGAGGAAACAGTTAATGTTTCAAGTCAATGGCCTTTTTCACCGAAACCCAATTCCACTTTCCAAAAATACTGCCTGCTGAGTTATTTCCAGGTTTTTCTGATTTTTGTGCAAGGTTGAATGCTTTAAACAAATGGCAATGCATTTAAGGTTATTTGGAAAAGAAGCAAACTTGGTTATTTGCTTCAGGTTTGGAATGCACTGCCAAACGTAGAAGGAAGCAAATTTAATTGTAACTCTTAACGTGGAACTAGAATCGGATCCTGAAAGGGAACTGAAGTTGTAAGACCAGCTGGAATGCTTTGAATGACACAATGGACTGCATGCTCTCCTTCCATGCAGTAGCCAACCTTTGGACCCAGAGGGGTGGGGGGTGCATAGCAAGCAATAAAGTGCAGGACTTTTTAAAGAAAGGTCAGAGGAATAGGATAAGCAACTTTGTTCTCAAACAGATGGAAAGGACCCTAACATTTGTTTATGTTGTAATACAGGCTAAATATCTTTTGACAAAGTATTCCAATCATTTTACTGGTCAAAAGGATCTTTTAAAATTGCTTCAATTATGCATTTGTGCAAATTACATTTTCAGAAAGGAAATGTCATCAAGTTGCTATTTGTTTCCACTTTTTAATTTTGATGGTATTTTTTTGTTCACTCTACAAATTCCTAGTCTCATAAGGCTTTAATTTTCAGGTCTACAAAGGTGTCTCGATTTAAATACAAATTATTTTTCCCCCCCAGAAGGTATTTTGTCTACAATTTTTCACGATCTGATGTAGACCCATTTACCACTGTATCATTAACTACAAAAGACAAACTAAATGGGCAATGGTCCTCTGTCAATTTTGGAGTGGGTTGTTGTTTATCTACTTCATGAGTCAAAAATGGTTGTATATAATGCACACTGAACCTGGGAATGGCCTATTCTCAAGGACCAAATCCAAAAGATAGCTTTTGTTCTTGTGTGCTCTCCTGTGAGTGTCTTTACTTAACTGCTTTAACACACCCTGAATGTTCCGGAGAGAGAGCGAGAGAGCCCTAGAGACCTATAAATCAATAAATATTTTGAAAAATGTATATATATATGGGGGACAAGGTGTTCTGAATTTCGGAAAGCCCACCCAAATTGTGCTGCCGTATCCACCCTCACCCCCTTCTAGTTGCCCGGCCATCTCCCCCAACCACACTCCCTCACCCACCTCCCCCAACCGCCGGATGTCTCCCCTGACCAGCGGTCCCTCGGCCCCCTGGCAGTCTCCCCTGGCTGCCGGCCCCCACTTGCTGGATTTTAGACATCCGGATAAATGATCGTGTACCTGTATCTCTCTCTCTATATATATATATATATATATATATGTGTGTACATCGAGAGGGAGGTACATCGAGATATATATATATATCTATATATATCATATATATCTATATTTATCTCTCTCTCTCTCTATACACACATACATATACACACACACACATACACCAATTTATATTGATATGCAGAAATAACAAGATTAACAGCCTAGTAGGACTGAAAGAACATTTTTTGTTGATAAAAAGATAACAATCATAGATTAAAGAACAATATTACTCACTTAAAATACAGATCCTTGAAGGTAAAGTGTGTCTCCACTATACCTGTAGTTTTTACTCTGGTCCTTAGAACATCTTGTTGAGTCGGGATGTAATTTGGTAAGGCTATTCGATCCAAATCATTCAAGTAACTGAAAAAAAAAGTAATGAAGAAAATATAAAACAAATTTTCACTCTTGCTTCTACACTTCTAAACAAATGTGGCTCTCCAATTTGATCAGCTTCAATTTAAGAATAAATACTGATGAAATCTTTTGGGAATTGAAACAGGATACAACAATCCAAATTAATCCACAAAGCTGTCCATATTTTACACAGAGGCATTTGCAGACTCGAGGAAATTCACCTAAATCAATTGAAAAAGGAAATAGTTTAGAGACCTAGCAGGGCTACTGGAATTCAAAATGCAAAAAAATATTTAGGGCTGATTGTATCAATTCAACAGATTCAAAAGATTCAAGGTCCTTTTAGTCAAACTTTGCCAGATCATGAATGTCAATAAAGATCCATTTTTACACAGGAACTACTGTGTAAAAAAAGCTGGCGATTTAATTGTTCACCTTACTTGAACTGCCACAGATAAGAAGCCATAGTTATACAACTTAAATGATCACATTATTTTGCAATCAATTGTTTTTCCTCAATATTGGGAAGATTTTAAAAAGACCATGTTTGAGCCAAGGACATACAAATATGTTTCAGAACAGCAGCAGTCCCAAATAACACTTCTTGCCGCCCTACCTCTTTTGAAACTGGCAACAGCAAAATATTAAATGTTATTCCACTGAGATTAATTTACCTGTGAGATAAAAATAGATGTATTTATCTTGTAGTCAGAGCTGGTCATGAATGAAATGCTTCAAGATAAATTTAATCTTCAGAACAACCGATATTCCCAGCTATAGAGTGAAAACGGCCTTCAGTGATCAATATTACAGTGAAATAAGTACCACCTCATTAATATATCCAAAGCAAACTGTTAATTAGGTAACATGACAATTTAGGCTCTGATTAACCAAATATAATTAAACACGGCAATTTGGAAGTATGATATCATGGTCTTCTTTCAACAGTGCAATGGGAATGGGACAGGAGGGTAAAAACAAGTGGTTCCAGACACCCTCACCTGCAGAGACCATGATCATCATCTAATCCAAGGAGAATTCATATTCTGAATAAAACCGAGCAAGTACGTTTTCTACTTTCCACCCGACGGGAGTTAGCTATTAGGCACAATACATTTTTTGGCATTGAATCAAGAATTTTGATAATTCTCCAGCTTCAGTGAGAAACATTTCAAGATTTCTTGAAGATAATCTGGATAAAGTGAATGTGATGAATACCCGAAGGTGACACAATAGGAATCTGTTTGCATCTTTAATACGTTCACTACGATGTATAGTTGTAGAGAATATACTTACTATGACGCAGAATCATTCAACTGATATTCCCTCGATCTACCAAAACAAGCCTGAACACCGCTATCTTCCCATAATCGCTTCATAACTCCTGCAAGCTCTGTTGACATGATCCCTTCCTCTGTGGTCCCTGCTAGGAGAAACAATTGGCGAGCATCATCCTACACAAAAAACAAAAATGCTTTTAAGGTGACAAGAAATGAGTCAAGCACTCATGGAACTGTTTAAGATTTGAAAAAGGCCTTTGTAATCAAAAATGGTTAGTGACAAAATAACAATAATGAAATGATCTTTTCTGGCCAGCTGCATCACCGTGTGGTACGGCTGCTGCAGAGCACTGGACGGGGGGGACCACAAGAGCAGCAAAGAAGATCACTGGGGTCTCTATCCCCACTCGTCGATGTGATCTACCGGGATTGTTGGTTGAAGAGGGCTTACAAAATCATTGAGGACCCCTACCACCCCACAAATAGCATCTTCCAGCTTCTCCCATCAGGAAAGAGATACGGAAGTATTAAAGCCAGAACCAGTAGGCTGAAAAACAGCTTGACTGAAGAACTGCTTTATACAATCCCTCAGAGAATCTATTAGTTTAACAATATTTATGTACTACATTTAATCACTTGTAAATATGTGAGCTACGTCTATGTGTTTGTACATTTTACATCAAGGATTGGAGAACACTGTATACTTTACAATTGTAATTTTCAGTGGCATGATTAAAAGATCCAAATCCCTTCGAGCCACAGTATTTGAATCTATTAGTCATCCTCTGCATTTGCTCACATAGCTGTAACCTTGTCCATTCAACTTTTCTTCAGTTGCACCATACAATTTTTAAAATTTAGACATATAGCACGGTAACAGGCTATTTTGGCCCACGAACCAGTGCTGCCCAATTACACTCAATTAACCTACAACCCCCAGGTACGTTTCAAACATCAGGAGGAAACTCACGTGGACACGGGGAGAACATACAAACTCCTTACGGACAGCACGGGATTCGAACCAGACTCCCGAACGCTAGTGCAGTAACAGCATTGTTCCAATGGCTACACTGACCATGCAATATTAGGTAACAAATCGTTGGCTCAAAAAGTTAAAAGGAGAAAATTGAATGATCTTTTCGATATCAGCAAAAAAATTATTTATTTGTTCCTAAAATTATAGATGGTACTAGACAACAGAGTATTTGAAAGCATAGCCAACTTTTTTTTTTATACTGATGTAGGCTAAAGTTCCTTTGTAATGTTCCAATAATAATTCAATTTTTTTCCTCCCCAAGGTACAGATTCACTCCTGGGAAAGATTTCAAAAGATGCTGTTCACTAGCATCATACCCAAGATCCCATTATTTATGCAGCAAGTGTCAGGAATTGACTCGACCCTGGAAATATTATGACAACTTGAATCTGCCTTCACTTGCTACCCATACCTGTCCACCCAACTGGAGTCATTGAAGTTGAGAAAATGATTTTCCCCAAGAATGTAATCAAAAATTACAACCATTGAGTTAAAAATCAAATGGACAAACTTACAGCTCTGGATGGGTCCCCAAAATCAACCTTCAACCGTCCCATGGCCCTGATGATTGCAATGATCGACTGAATTGTGTTACTGTAAACTACTGCTTTATATTGTTTACACTCCTCTTCAGAGTATCCATCTTCATGAATGATTCTGCAACAGAGAAATTGATGTGACAAGGGTAACTCATGTTCCATTACATCACTGACTAATTTAGGACAGAAACAAACTCCATACTAATGTCATATTGAAACCACATCAGAAAGGAAAAAATCTTATTTGAAGAAGTTCAAAATATTTAACTATCAGTTTTCTC
Organism: Narcine bancroftii; assembly: GCF_036971445.1. Lineage (NCBI taxonomy): Eukaryota > Metazoa > Chordata > Chondrichthyes > Torpediniformes > Narcinidae > Narcine > Narcine bancroftii. Next base: position 250,667,004 of record NC_091473.1, read on the forward strand.
AATCTCAGAATTAATTAGTCATGGTGACAAAATACAATGTTAAGGTTTGCTTCTTGTTGGATATTGTAGCCATGTGCTACTCGAAAGAAGTCACACGCACGTAGTCTAGTCGGGTTAAGCTCAGACCCGACTTTTACACTTGCACCATTCCCGCCGTGGCCCCCCTTGGCCTGACGTCACAATATGCATAACAACACCCTTCTCCCCCACCCACTCCCTGTCTGTTGGCTGCACAGCAAGGCTATCGCCATTTTGGGGTCGCTGGCCTTTAAGCTGCTCTTGCTGTTCACCCTCCGGTTCACTTGTCAGGGCCAGTGCTGCTGCGAGGGCTGCTGGCCTTTGATCGCACTTGCTTCCTGGAGTGCTGGCTCAATTGCCGCAGCGGCAGGATGCCACATGACCCTCCCTTCCCAGAACAGGCGGTATCATTCTTGCTATTGTCCTTGGAGGCAAAGTCTCTGCAGCCTTCGGTGGCCTGCCTCTTCGGCATGGTGCTGGTGTCTCGACCAGGCTCACCGTGTCCAGGTGTGGAGGCTTCAGCCTGTCTGTGGTGAAGTCCTCCGTCTTATCTCCGACCCAGCTCAAACGTGGCCCCATTGTTGCCAATGACCCAGAACAGACCTTCTTATGGCCTTTGAAGTGGTGGGCGACGTGGACCCCCTGCGAATGAAAACATACTCACAGTCCTGCTGGTCTTTGGGTACATTGGTCCTTGCGTGTCCATGTCTGGAAGGTGAAATCGGGGCCAGGTTGATGACTCTTTCCCTTAGCCTGCTGAAGAATGCTGCAGAGTCATCCTGCTGTCTACCTGGGAATGGTACAAATTCACCTGGGACCTCCAGTGGAGTTCTGTAGACAAGTACAGCCAAAGAGGTGTTGAGGTATCCTCGGGGACCGTGTGGATGCCAAACAGCGTGCATGGTAGTTCATCTACCCAGTTGAGTCCTTGGAATCTGGTCATGAGCACGGTTTTGAGGTGCCTGTGGAAGCACTCCACCAATCCATGGGACTGTGAGTTGAAAGCTGTTGTGTGATGCAGCTGGGCACACCACAGGCTGGCAGGGTCTGATCATAGACTGGAGGTGAATTGGGCCCCTCTGTCCGATGGGATGTTGGACAGTAACCCGAAAAGAGAGGAGGACCCTGGCGCACGAGATTGTGGCCGTGTCTGCTAGTGGAACTGCTTCTGGCCACCTGGTGAAGCAGTCGACAATCGTGAACAGATAGTGGAAACCCTAGGATACCGGCAAGGAACCTACTATGTCCACATGGATGTGGTCGAACATTTGTTCTGCGGGCTCGAAGTGCTGAGGTGGGGTCTTGGTGTGCTGCTGTACCTTGGTTGTTTGGCACTGCATGCACGCCTTAGTCCACCCACTGACCTGTTTCCAAAATCCATGCCACATACATTTGCTGGCCACCAGCCGGACCGTGGTCCTGAGGAATGGGTGAGGCAGTCTGTAGATGGAGTCGAAAACCCGTCATCTCCAAGCCACCGGATGATGGGTTTGACCTGACCAGTGGCCACTTTGCACAGGAGGGTGGTGTTTGCCTGTGCTGACTGGGACATCATGGGGCTGCAGTCCTGTATTGGAGCACCTCCTCATCTTTCTGCTGCACCTCCGCCAGTGCCATGAAGTCCACTCCCCTTGATAGCGCGTGGATACTTCGACTGGACAGTGCATTGACCACCACATTGTCCTTGCCTGAGACATGCCTTATAGCTGTGGTGTACTCCGAGATGAAAGACAGATGTTGTTGGCAGGCTGACCAGGGGTCTGAGATCCTAGCCAAGATGAAAGTCAGGGGCTTGTGATCTGTGAAAGCCATGAAAGACCCGCCCTCTAGGAAGTACCTAAAGTGGCGGTTGGCTAAGTACAGCACCAGTTGCTCTCCATCAAAAGCACTGTACTTCAGTTCTGGAGGCCACAGATGTTTGCTGAAGAAAGCCAGTGGCTGCCAACTTCCTTAGATCTTGTGCTCCAGAACTCTGCTGATCGCTGTTCCTGAGGCATCCACCATCATGGCCGTTGGAGCGTCTGATCTGGGATGTGCCAGGAGAGTGGTGTCCACCAGGGCTTCCTTGCCTTCAGAAGACTTCCGTTGACTCCTCGTCCCAGGTGATGGCCATTGCCTTGCCTGCCATCTGGGCAAACAAGGGCCGCATGATCCAGGCAGGTGTGATAGAAATTGGTCATCCCCATGAACTCCTGTAGTCCCTTGGTCGTCCTGGGTCTGGGGAACTTCCAGATGGCCTCCACTTTACTGGGTAGCAGTGTGGCTCCTTTCCTAGTTATCTTGTGGCCCAGGAAGTTGATGGCTCCAATCCAAACTAGCATTTGGCTGGATTGATTGCCAGGCTGAACTTGCTCAGTTGGGCGTAGAGGTTGTAGATGTGTGCCATGTGCTCCTGTTGGTTCCTGTTCGCTACCAGGACGTCATCCAGGAATGCGAAGGTGCCGTCCAGGTCTCTGCCCTCTGTGTCCATGAGTCACTGGAAGATCTGCGCAGTGTTCTTTAGGACGAACGGCATTCAGAGGAATTTGAAGAGGCCGAACGGGGTGATGATGGCAGCCTGGGAGTTATCATCAGGGTGTACTGGGATCTGATGATATCCCCACACGAGGTTCACCTTGGAGAAGATCCTTTTCCCGTGTAGGTTAGCCACAAAATCCTGGATGTGCAGCATGGGGTACCAATCCGGTGCTATGGCCTCGTTGTGCCGGTGGTAGTTGCTGCATGGTCTCCAGCCCCAAGTTGCTTTGGGTACCACGTGCAGGGTAGAAGCCCAACTACTGTATGATGCCAAGCTCCTCCAGCTTCCTGAATTCCTCCTTCGCCAGCTGGAGCTTTTCCGGAGGAAAGAGTCTTGTCCTTGCATGGAGCAGTGGGCCCTGGGTCAGGATGTGGTGCTGTACTCAATGTCAGGACATCACCGTCGTGAATTGGAGCAAGAGCACTGCAGGGAACTCAGCCAGGACCCTGGTATACTCGTTGTCTGATCTTTGTAGAGTCCAGGTGGAATGCTGGGAGCCTGGTGACTTGGTGGGGGGGGGAAAGAGAAAAGGTTTGAAAAGTCTTGGCGTGAACTAATCTCCTTCCCTGGAGGTCCACTACCAGGCTGTGAGCACTCAGGAAGCCCGCCCCGAGGAACAGTTTATCCACTGTGGCCAGCGTGAACACCCACTAGAAGAGACTGCCTCCAAACTGCAATTGGATCTTGCGGGTAACGTAGGTCCAAATCGTGCTGTTGTTGGCAGCCCTCAGCATGGGGCCCACTGTCTGTTTCTGATGTCCTGTCCTGATGGGGGCAGGATGCTGACCTCTGCTCCTGTGCCCACGAGGAAACATCATCCAGACTGGCAGTCCCAAACGTACTGGAGGCTGTCTTGGTGGCCACCCGTCAAGGCCATTAATGACAGCTTTACCCAGCGTTTCCCGAAACGTTCATGGAGGCCTGCACCCTATCTCTGGTGGTAGAAGCACCACTGGTCATCTGGATCATCTCCTATGCTGCTATTCTCTCAGTGCCTCTGCACGGGTCTGGCTGCAGGTTTAGTGACGAGCCCCACGGACGCAGAGCATTCTTTCTTCTGCTTCCACAGAAAGTCCACTTATGCTGTGACATTTGGGGGGTGGGTCGCTGAAATCCACGTCAGCCAGGAGCAGTTGGATGTCCTTGGGCAGTTGCTGCAGAAATGCCCGCTCAAACATGATGCAGGGCTCATGTTTACCCAGGAGGGCCAGCATCTTGTTCATGAGGGCTGAAGGGAGCCTGTCCCCTAGCTCTTCCAGATGGATCAGACATGCCCCTCTCTCATGGCGTCAGAGTCCGAAGGTCTTGATCAGCAAATCCTTGAAGGCGGTGTACGCGTCTTCCGATGGGGGACTCCCTGATGAAATTGGCCACCCGGCATGCTGTGTCCTGGTCCAGGGGACTCACCACGAGATGGTACCAGATGAATTCTGCTGAGATGAGCCAGATCTGGAACTGTGCCTCAGCCTGGTCAAAGAACACGCGCGGTCGATTAGTCCAGAAGGTTGGCAGCTTGAGAGCGACTGCGTTGACTGCTGCCTGTTCGCTCATTGCTGGGTTTATATGCTGTCTAAACTGTTGGGGTCACCAATTGTAGGCGTGTGCACTACTTGAAGGAAGTCACACACACAGCGCAGTCAGGTTAAGCTCTGACTTTTATTAAGGCTCAAGCTCTACTTTTATTCTTGCACGGTTCCCGCTGTGGCCACCCCCTTGACTGACGTCACAACATGCATGACAAAAGCAGGTTTCCTCCACGCAGGTACTTTCCTGCATAACAATGCCCTTCTTCACTATGTGCTGTCCCTGTCTGTTGGCTACGCAGCAAGGCCAGCACCATTTTGGGGCATCTCGTCTTTAAGCTGCCCTTGCCGTTCACCTGCTGGTTCATTTGATGGGGCTAGTGCAGCTGCGCAGGCTGGTGGCATTTGGTTGTGCTCACTGCCTGAAGCGCTGGCTTGATCGCCGCAGCTGCAGGCCACCACATTATGATGACATGAATAATTTGCAAAGGAAATTTTCTGCCTAGTCTAGTGGTTGTAATCATGTTTGCATGGCCACTAGCAAGGCCTTGATTATAATTCCTGTTTGATTAGACTTGGCTGCCAGCAGGAGCTGACACAGTGCAAGACATAGTATGCAAGACATAGTATGCAAGATTTGTAATGGAGGCTTGCAGCTTCATGGTGCTGTTCACATCAACTTTAAAGTAAAGAACCTTTTCCTTCATCCATGTGTTGTCTAAGAACTCACTCATACAAATACAAGATGAAACAATGGTGACTCAACATTTTGGAACTCCCACCCAATATACGAAGTACATATAGTTCTAATGCATATAGCATTGATAAAACTCTCAATTCTGCATCCCATTCCCATACTTGCATGGCCTCGTATCCTATCCCACCAAGACCATCCATAAATTTGAGGAACAACACCTGATTTCCCATCTGAGTACCTTCCAGCCAGATGGCATTAACATCGACCTCCAGTTTCTGCTAACCTACTCTCCTTTCTCCCCTTCCCCATCTCTCTACCCTATTACAGGCTCCTGTTTTAGTAAAATTGGATTATCACTGTGTAAGACAGGAGGAACTGAATGGTCAGTTAACATTCAACATCAGCACCCACAAGTCACAGCCCAGTGACAATTCGATACATTGGAAGAACTGAGGGAAGGTTGCCACAGTCTGTTCCAGATTCGATACATTTGTAAAGACATTGAGATTGTGCCAAGGGAGAACCACGCTGACGGCTAAAGAGAAAACAGCCTCTTGAAGCAGTTCTTGTGGCCAGCCTTTCTGTGGAATTCAGAGCAAAGCATGCCGTTAATGATTGGCACTTTTCAGTGGACTGACCTATGCCAGGAAGGTCTTTTCAAAAGCAAAATACTTCATTTTGAGGGTGACTTGTTAGGCACGGTTCGTAACAACCCCGTTTCCTCTCATTTCGCCTAGCCATCCTTCCTCCCCCATTACCTCCTGCCTTTGGAACCATGCTCCACCCCCCCCCAATCCCTCCCACCCTCATTTTATTTGGACACCTATCGAAATTTTTCCATACCTTGATGAAGGGCTCAAGCCCGAAATCTCAGTTATGCATCTTTATTTTCACCATGTTTGACCAGCTGAGTTTGTTCAGCATTGTGTTTTTACTTCAACCACGATATCTGCAGACTTTCATGTTTTACCTCCCAATGGGTCTCCCATTTGATCTTGGTAAATAGTGACAACATTTGAGAGCCAATCAAAACTTCAAACAAGTGCATGCATTAATGCACTGCATGCAAGAGAACCTCTCACTCTTTAAAGCAAATGTAATAATTCTTACCAAAATTGCTATTATAAATCCCAAGAAATGTAAATTAAGAATACAAGATTCACAAATCTATTCCTCACTTGAAAATATATCACTCATCAAAACAAGGGAATATAATCAAATACAAAGCATCTTGAAATGGCATGAGATTAGCAAAAAGTGCTCACAAATCCAC